>NW_019734311.1:288489-355445 GCF_002891405.2 Cryptotermes secundus
GCATGAGGCTAACAACCTCATCCTGTAAAAAGAAATTTGTTCAGAAACCTAACAACCAACCTCGGGTCATCATGCGTGGATCCATTCCTAGGGCAGCACGCATTGGTTGTGGAGACTGATTTTAGAGGAGGCCAAAGTTCACCGAACGCTGTAGCGCCGAGTGGTAGGTAGGTAGGTAGGTACGTATTGAATATGTTTTCATTCAATAATAAATATGAGTAAGGCCGCGCCATAGCTCAAGCGGTTAGCCGCTGGCTTCCCACCGTGGCGGTCCGGGTTCGATCCCGGGTCTAGTCAAGTGGGATTTGTGGTGGGGAAAGTGTCGCTGGGGTAGGTTTTCTCCGAGTACTTCGGTTTCCCCTGTCCACCTTCATTCCACCAATTGCTCCACAATGACCCTCACCTATCATCTGGGGCTGGTACAATAGGCCAGAAGTCGCTGCAGTGCAAGGGACTTAGTCCCACCCCACTAGCAATAAAAAAAAATATCAGTAAAGGCATGTAATTAGTGTTTTACTTATTTTCTTCAACATTCTTTGTCAAATTTAGTAACTGTACGAAACTGGTTTTCAGGAACGGAACTGCACTTCATAACACTGCGCTTGTGGGGAATATGGGTTCGGCTTACGACGGCTCTCCAAGAACCAATTAAGTCGTGAGCGCGGGGATCACCTCTGTACTACTCTCCAAACCATACTAGCAGTGGCGGAGGGTCTAGAATGGAAAAAGTTACAGCTCCTCTAGGTTCTAACATTTTGCGCGGGCCACAGTACACGAAGTAGTCAAGTTCCAAGCAAAACAAAATTTAAAAAATCCGTGGTTTTTACTCCGCAAGCGAACTATACCGACTGAGCGACCGCCGCTTGTTGGAGAAGTTAGTGCCAACTTTAGCGGATAGAGGGTTTCGCGTGGTCAGCGCAACGGATTCCCATGGCCGTTAATCTCGGTTTTCTGGACAGGAACCGCTACTTTTCCATTCAAGTAGCTCCGCATTTATCCTCACGAGGCTGAGTGGAACCCATTCCAGACCCACTACTTCTCAGAAAACCTAATAGCGCCGGGAATCGAACCCGTAACTTCTGGATCTGTGGCCAGGAGCTCTGCCCACTAGACCACAGAGGTGGTTCAAGTTTCAGCAAGAATTTCAATACATGTAACCATTGCAGCCTACTGTAGTCTTGTCTTAAACAATGTTTTATATTATAATTCAGATATTTCTCTCACAATTAACGATGAAGTATAGTTATTTCCATCTCAGATTTCTAAAATTTACTGCCGTTGTGTAAGTTTGAAGCCAGTGTCTCCATACACTCGTATAATCTTTAAGGAATGCATCCTGTTGTGTAAGTGCTACACATACACACACACACACACACACACACGAGTTTTCATTTGGACTCGACAAGCGACGAAAGCAGACGTAATAGCGTAGGCTCGAATAAAGACTGCAAATCCATCAACACACTCAATATACCCAACCACGATCCAACGCCATATTTCAACGTATTATAAACGACATAAGGGACGAGAGTTATATCGTATACACAAAATTTTGAATGAAGATAATAGCCATAAACCGAAATACAGCCACAGACAATAACAAGACCAACACGACCAACAGAGAAAATTCTATATCTTATTTAAACTAAGGATTAACTACTAAAAATATCCTGAATATGATATTTCCACAAGTTTAGTATTTTAACATTTTAATAATATTTTAACTTTTCGATATATTATTTAATGTTTTAAGATTTTGAATAAGTTTGAAATGCTTGTTTAATACATTTTGAACCGGTTTAGGTTCAGTATAGAACCACTTAATCTGTGCATATAAAGGTGATCAGCGAAAGTGAGAGAAGCACGCCGTATTTTTCATTTTATTCGTAACACGACGATAAACACAACATATGGATCCATATACAACGTAAAATTCAATAGACTAAGGCTTGTTAATATATCGCCTGATGACGGCTCCATGAGCCAAAACATGTAGTGACGCTGTACAAGAAATAAGCTCAGTTATGCTGTAGATTGTGAGCCAATTTGATGTTCGCTGTGTCTCCAGATATACTACGATAGTCAATAATTTCGTGAACTGGCGGCAAAGCGTCGTTGCAGTGAACTACAGCGGATAGGTTGAGGCACGATATGATGCCCTATTAGTTCATCTCTCGTCACAGCAAGAGGCAGTTGTGTGCAAACAGTGTAAGCAGAACTACGGCCGCTGTTGTGTTCTGCAGTTAAATGCGAGTGGCGGAAATTGAAAATGTGGCAGTTTGAACAACGGACAAACATCAAGTTCTGCCAAAAACTTAGCAAACACCCTAGTGAAACGTTTGGCTGTTGCTACACGACAACGCCCCTGCACATCGCGTTGTTCTTGTTCAAGAGGAACTGGCAAGACAACAGGTCACCGTTTTGCCACACCCTCCATACTCACCTGATCTCGCACCACGAGATTTCTTTCTCTTTCACCGCTTGAGAGCAAAGCTACGTATGTGGTCGTAGATTTCAGTCGTCCGAGGTCTTCAATGCCACAAAAGACGCCGTACGGGAATTTCCCGCCAANGCCGTTTTGTCACACCCTCCGCACTCACCTGATCTCGCACAAAGCGATTTCTTTCTCTTTCACCGCGTGAAAGCAAAGCTACGTGGCCGNAGGCCAACGGAAACTATTTTGAGGGTCGATGTGGATCTGTAAGTGTATGTGAATACCTTGTCATATGATGAGATAAAACCACAGTCCACGAACTTAATGACTGTACCATGTATTAAGATTGTAAAAGTTAAAAGAAATGTACAGCTGTCCCTGTGTCCAACTAATTACGTACTATACCATGAACACGCATGGGGATGTACAAGACCCACGTATTCTCGATCTCGGCACTAGCTGGAGATGAGTGGTCACCTTCACGCTCCGGCCGCTTTACTCCCTGGGTAAAAGCCCCCGGTACCCATTAGAAAGGGGGCTGGGTGGGCCCCAGAACCAGTCTGGACAGGGTGGACAGGAGAAAAATGTTGCCTTTATCGGGACTCTAACTCCGCCCCCTTGGCGACCAAGCCCGTAGCCACTGGCTATACCGACTGCGCCATCACGGCTCCATATACACGGCCGTGATATTACAGATTCTTCAAAGCAAAGTATGCTTCAAAATATCCGGAATTAGAATAGCCGAACGGATGAAATTACATTATGGGAACTTTTATAAGACTTCTGCACTCCAACTAGTAGCAAAATTCATTAGTTTTCGATGGATTTTGACGTGAATTCCGAATAATAGTAACAAGAAACACACAAGGAATGTAGCGTGGAGACCTTTTGGGAAACGACCACATGTAAGTCAGCAGGAAAGACAAATCCAGCTCAGATGATACAAATGAAAATAAACTTATTTAACGTTGAGGATCGTACAGCGGTCACTATGAAGAGTACTATTGTACCTTCTGGGATGCGATGCCGCATAGTCCACCAAAGTTTCGGAGCAAAGTGCTTCCTCCATCTGCAGGTAAGCCAGCAAGAAGGAGCGGCAAGCCTGCTTATTGCTGGCAACTTGTTTGACTTACTCCCTTACTTCTCCTGAAGAAGCTTGGCCTGGCCTCCTTTCTGACAGTGCCCATTTTTCTCCATTACTTGCACTTTATCTCTATTTCGTCACTTCCTGTTCCTGTAAATCATTCTCGACATCTTTCAGCCATCTCAGCTGAAGCCATCCCACCTGTCTTCTATTTATGGCTTATTTTGAAAATTCCGTCTACTTAATTACAACATACACGTACTTATATCAGCCGAGACATCGATGGAGTAAAAGTAAACGTGACAGAGGTCAAGACATAAGGCAATGTGATACTGTACTGAAGAAACAAATAGCCCAATACAAAGAGCCAGGATATTTCAGTTGAGCAAAGGGGCTGGAATAACTCAGTCGAGTTACTGTAGCGTGTAGACTCGTTACTGGGTAACGACCACGATACAGACAACGAACTAACATTCGCTGCTAGGCAACAGATTCATAATAATCAAGAATAAGCAGCCGTCACTGGGTAACGCCTTCCCAAACAAATACTTTCCCACGGAAAAAAATTGCAGTACAACAATTAACGGTGTTTTGTACGAGGTACGTGCCGAGTTGTTATAAACAAGGGACAAGTATAGAAGAGAGTTTTCAATAGTCAGTTGTAATGGAGTCTGTAAAGAGAAGACTTGCTCGGTGCAGTTGAAGAATACCTACTGTTAGAAGCCATTATCAGGAAACGACTGTCGAAGGGAGAGCAGACCGAAAAGATATAACGTGTTCTATAGTGATTTGTAAAATGCGGAGATCAGCGATGGCGCTATTAATTAAGTGTAGCCAAGAATCGTGTGTTAAAGTTGTAAATAAATCCGATCTCCAATACAAACCCCCGTCGAGAGTCACTCATACACGTGACAATATTTTTCTCTTTTCCACAGCGACCAGACCGGCTCTGAATCCCTCCTATGCAATGGGTATCAAAAGCTCAACCCCCCTCCCTCACGGGAATAGAGCAGCCGGAGTGGAAACTCACCATTCTAGTGCCGTGGTCTAGAATGGAGCTATACCTCCACTCCACAACGCATCTTTAAGACTGAATTAATTCATTAAGAACAACTTTCCCCTTTAAGGTGACTGGCTAGACTACCCATGTGTTTATGCTCCGCGGCAGATGTACGTGCTCCCTCAGTCTGCACGCCACAGTAACTAGTCTGACAACGGTGAATATGTAAGTAGTAAAATGGTAAACTGTTGCTACAAACAGTGCTTAACGTCTTGTCTTACAGAGCTCCTTGTTATGTTTAGCTAACAAAATGCTGGCTATGTTGTTACGACGACGCCGTATTACTGCTGTTTTTGTTAGATAGCGTTTATTTGAGTTGTCTACATGTCGTACTATTTGACGTGACGAAATGAACTGACCTCGAAAGTGTAACCTCGTGCTTCTCTAACGAGCAAAAGGTATACCACAGGCCGCGTTTTTAGACCTTGCCCGAAGATGCACGCGAAAAGTATAGTAAATGGATCGGAGCAGTGTTGCAGCTACAATGAGAGAAGAAGGGTGCCGCATTGTAATAAAGGCCCTGCTATAACCCATACACATCCTGCAATCATTCTATAAGTTATTACACTCGACCAAATCCACCTCGAAAATTTGTTAAGAACGGTTACGTATAAAGGTAAAGCGTCCCTGTGCTCAACGAATTAAGCACTACGCCATGAAGGCGTATGGGGGAGTGGATGTAGAGATACACGTTTTCTTGACCTCGACAGTAGTTGGAGGTGAGTAGTCAGCTTTACGCTCCGGCCGCTTTACCCCCGGGGAAAGAGCCCCTGGTACCGATTGGATGGACCCCAGAGCCGGTCTGGACGACGTGGATTAGAGAAAATTCTTGACCCTACCGGGACTCGAACTCCGACCTCTCAGTCGTCCAGCCGGGGTAGCTCAGTCGGTATAGCGACTGGTTACGGATTGGACGAGCAGGAGGTCGGGGTTCGAGTCCCGATGGGGCCAAGAATTTTCACTTCTCTGTGTCGCCCAGACCGGCTCTGGGGTCCACCCAACCTCCTATCCAATGGGTATTGGGGGCTCTTTCCCGTGGGTAAAGCGGCCGGGGCGTAAAGCTGACTACTCACCTCCAACTACTGTCGAGGTCAAGAAAACGTGGATCTCTACATCCACTCCCCCATACGCCTTCATGGCGTAGTGCTTAATTCGTTGAGCACAGGGACGCTTTACCTTTATACGTAACCGTTCTTAACAAATTTTCGAGGTGGATTTGGTCGAGTGTAATAACTTATAGAATGATTGCAGGATGTGTATGGGTTATAGCAGGGCCTTTATTACAATGCGGCACCCTTCTTCTCTCATTGTAGCTGCAACACTGCTCCGATCCATTTACTATACTTTTCGCGTGCATCTTCGGGCAAGGTCTAAAAACGCGGCCTGTGGTATACCTTTTGCTCGTTAGAGAAGCACGAGGTTACNAGAAAAGCGTCTTCTGCAAATACAATGAACTTCGGCTTCAATTGCTACCACATAAACTGAAACAATATTACTGCTGTACCTGAAAGCGAGACGCATATTTGAAAACGTTTTATTAACTTGTTCATGGCTCAATGACACTGTCAATAGCTCATATTATGCGGCAGGGTGTGAAAAGACGAGGTCGTGGCCTAATCTGTGTCAATATCCTGGAAACTGCGTGGAAGGAGTGAGGAAAACCACGATAATCGATGTTCCGGCCGAGATTCGAATCGGGCACCTCCCGAATACAAGTCAGAGCTCTACCATTTGAGCTCATTTGCTTGGTAATTCTTGAACAAATACCTGAAAACCCTTCAGGGACATCTTTAAACTAGTATATGGAATAATATTACGCAACCAGTGTCCAAGAGAAGGAGTCTGATCAGCAACAGCCATTCTTACTTTTGACAAATGCAAGCAATGTGACAAAGAGAATACAACATAAACTACGTTGTTCTGCCAGACAATTTCTAGTCATCTAAATATACAATACAATACTTACAAAACAAAACAGAATTAACGTAATCAGTGATGCAACTCACCAGTTCAGAGAGGAAAAACTGAAAGCATGTTTCCTTGCGGGCTCATGACAGTGCACTACACAATCCCCGTCATCGCCGTACTGCAGCGGAGACTCGAACTGCCAGACTGAGGCAAAGGCTCGCTCACTACGCTCACTACTAACTCTACTAACTGCCTACCATGCGCTTGCTCATCTCAAGTGTAACGTGCCTTTTTATAGTGAGGATGTTCTGCTGATGGGGCCGTAAAAATTAAGAGAGTATACGACTGTATGTGGAAACAAACAGCCGAACGTCGAGACAGCATTTTCTGTATAGGGAAATATTCTGAAATGCGGCGTAATCATAGACGGCGTTGCAGCTTTCCTCATTTACTTCCTTGAAATCGTTAGATAAATTAATTAAATTGCTTGGAAGTTTATGCAATACTCAAGGCACGGATATCTCTTTACTTTTATTCTGTTTGTGTTGTTCTGCGTATGGATAGCGGCCTTGCGACGGGCTGATCTCCCGTCCAAGGAGTCCTACCGACTCTGTATAGGATTAAGAAACTCAAAAAGCGTCCAAGGTTCAATAAAAGGGCTGTAGATAGATTAGATAGATAGATAATTTTTTATTATTGCTAGTGGGGTGAGACTAAGTGCCTTATACTGCGGCCACTTATGGCCTATTGTACCAGCCCCAGATGATAGGTGAGGGTGATTGTGGAGCAATTGGTGGAATGAAGATTGGCAGGGGAAACCAAAGTACTCGGAGAAAACCTGCCCCAGCGCCACTTTGTCCACCACAAATCCCACTTGACCAGACCCGGGAATCGAACCCGGGACGCCGCGGTGGGAAGCCAGCGACTAACCTCCTGAGCTATGGCGGTCCCCGTTGGGTCCCTTAGGAAGAGCTAACCTCAATTACTGATAGATGTCTCCTCCTCCCCTNTAATAGATCTTAAGCAGCAACGCTTATTAACAGAGTCTGCTTGCTTGAGCATATTTAACACTGATTACTATGTTATGGTTGGCAGGTCATTAAATAATGCTATACGAACTGTGTATGCTTCGTTGTGGAGGGATAATACTAACTGTTAGTTTGCAAGTACTATATGTAAAACTAAGTGGAGATGAGTCCTTGAGAAAGTCTCCAGTTACTTAGCTGCTCAAAAATGGTCCAGCATTTTATGGAACCCGAAGGCTCACTGCCATGTTTACAAGATGGCTTCGCTATTCCCTATCATGAAACAGCTTAACCCAGTCCATATCACCCAATCCTGTTTCTACAAGATCCATCTTCATACTCTCACGACAGTGAGTAACTATATATGGGGACTTGGACTGCAAATTGGATTCATTGACTACCTTAACACATGACTCGTGACTACAATTAATTATATGGCCATTGCTGATCTCCACACTTTACGAATCTCTACAGCGCACTCTAAGTTTTTTTTTAATCTGCTGTGTTTTCAGCAACCGTTCGCTGGTAGCTTCCAAGCTCGCCTCGTTGTTCGCTTACTCTCAACTGCACCGAATAAGACTTCTCTTCACAGACTCCCTTACAAATCTACTAACTTCTAAACTTGCCTCGGTTATAAAAGCTCGGCACGGACCGCGCAGGAAACACCGTTCCTCTGTTGCAGTTCAATCGTTTCCGTGGGAACGTGTTTCTTTGCCAAGCCGTTACTCAGCAATGGCTCCATATATCCGCTTATTAAAAAATCTGTTGCCAGGCAGTGGATGTTGTTTCATTGTTTGTTTCGCGGTCGTTACCCAGCAACCTAAGTTTAGGCCTTCCTAATGGTTTCTTTCCTCCTGGCTTTCCCACATTCTTCTCCCCATGTGTGCTATACATCCTGCCCATCTCATTTTCATTGACTTCATCGTTCTAATTATATTTGGCGAGAAATACAGGTTATGAAGCTTGTCATTACGCAAATTTCCCCGACCTGCTATTATTTCATCCCTCTTTGGTTCAAATATTGTTTCGGCGCTCTGCTCTCAGATATCTTAAATCTATGTTCTTCCCTTAAAGTTAGACACCAAGTTTCACGCCCATAAGAAACTACAAGCAAAATTATAGTTACGTGTAAAACAACTGTATGTAAATAGGAACATGCAGCGGTGATGTACACCTTACGGGAAAATCAATTTGATCAAGTGGTGACAGTATTTGTGGTTAGCTGAACGACTTCCTTATATCCGTTTTTTACGTTCTGATGCAGTCAGTTCTGTCTCGTACACGAAGCGCATTTACAGTTTCCGACTGAAAAGAATAATTAATTTCAAGAATTCATTAGTACTTCACTTTGTGTTTATTTATGTGTGTGCAGGAAGAAAGTTCTGTACTGTCAGGGCTTCTGAAATTACCATAACCATGAACATTTGCCTACCGGTTACAATGAATGAATTTACTGATGATGGCGATGCTAGAGTAAAGTCTGAAGCCTTGGGCATCACCACGCCACGGAGACATACAAGTACAGCGTTGAGTTGTACTGTTAATGGACGGAAGTGAGTGGTGAGTCTCACCTGCTGGTCGCTCTATACTCTGGGAATGATTCCTCGCTACCGACTGAGTAGAGAATTGGGTGAGGCCCAGAGCCTGTCTGGACATGTTGGTGAAGAGAAAAATCCCTGACCCTGTCAGCAATTGAAGTCCAATCCTCGAATTCGTAGACTACTGTACGTCACTTAGGGATAGAAATATCCAGAACTGAAAAAATGTTGACCCTACAAAGCAGGTAAGACATTACAGAAGGGGAAGTTGGAAACTAGGAAGTGTGAGTCTGAACACGATACAAACTACACAAAAGAAAACCCACTATTGTATCCCTCCTTCCCTCACACAGTGGCGTACTACCGCAGCTGTGCATATCGCCTGAAAACAGTTCATATGACTCGGTAACCTGTACAGGTAAACATATTCTTAATAAAAGTGTAGGAATACACGTTTTCCTAGTTCACAGTTTCTGTTTACGGAGAGCCAAAAAAAAAAAATAATAGTAATTGAGTTCAACTGCATTCAACTCTTATTTATTTACGTCCTAATTTAACAAACCAAATGCCAATCACAAAGTTAGCACGTAAAAGAATAAGTAAACGACACACACAAACAAAATACGGAAAGAAGGTAATTTATATCACATGAATAATAATTTAATAATAATAATAATTTCAATAACACAGATCGAAATTATTGAGAAGTGAGAGTAGAAAAATATATACGCATTGTATTCTACAATGAATACAATTATTATTATAATAATTGGGAGAACAATGGCTAGTAATAGCAATAGTAATCATAATGATATTACTAATCATGACAATGATGGTATTATTAATAATAATACAATTCTTATTTACGTGCAAACTCAACAGCCCAGAGGTTGTTTCTGGCCACCTAACTCTCAGCGAATATGGAGCAGAGATTCTTTCCTTGGGTATAATATGGCTAAAGGTTGAAGGTGACCACTCACCTCCCGTCAGCGCCGAAGTTAAACATGTACATCACACAGCTACATTCCACTCCCATTAACGGTGCTGAATTACTGAATCGAAATGTTTTAAAAGCATCAGTACTCGCATAGAATCTTGTCGATTCCTGAAGTCAGACTTCAGGTCGGTGTTCGGTTGTCGTCACTTGAATATTTGATTTCCTGATATTACTCTTAATAAGAGCCACAATTCCGAAACTGAGGAGCATGGTTGGATCACAGCATGATGAGAGCATAGGACTAAGTGCACAACAGAAAATAACGCATTTTCTATGCCGTCTTCATCTAATCGCTATTCTTCTTCGTTGAATACATGACCTTCTTCAAGGCAAAACAGGCTGTCTTCTGGGATGTGATGTCGTATAGTTCGGCAGAAATTTACCGATGTTTCGGAGGAACGTATTATCTCCATCTTCAGAGTCTAAAAGTAAGTCAAGCAAAAATAACCAAGCAAATAGCACATTCCTCCGAAACGTCCGTAAATTCCTACCGGGCTACACAACGTAACATCTCAGAAAATAGCAGGCATTATCTTGATAGTCACCAAAGTGAGAAGTAGAAGCTAACAGGTCATACCTACCACTCGGCGCTACAGCCCTGAACGAGCCTTGGCCTCCTCTACAACCAGTCTCCACTGCTCTCTATTCCTCATCTTCTCTATCCATCCTTTCTTGTCATTTGCTTAGTCCATTTCCCATATGTTCCACTTATCCGAGGCTGATTGTTAGGTATTAGAACAAAACTCTTTTCACAGGACGAGGTTGTTAGCCCCCCCCCCCCCGAGGATCAGGGTATCTCTCTTAGTCTGGACTCTATCCTTTGACATTTCCGGCATGGGTGACCGTACCATTAGTTAAACTACCGCCGGCATAGCTCTCGGGATCAGAGAGTCACGCAAACCCCACCACCAAAAGGTGGAGACACATTTGGGGGGGCCCACAGGTCATACTTAGGCTATATATTCGTCTTCTCTGTCACTGCATAATCAGGGAATCGGTTTCCGGTTGGAGAGACGAGAGGATGTGTCTGTCGTTTACAACAGCCTCTGGTCCTCGCCAGCGGAGTCATTCTCGAATTTGAGTCCAGCGGGACTCATGACCATATTTTACTGTCTCACTTTCGAGCCTTTTCAAACTTGGAGGGTCAGGTTCCCGTATTTATATTCCCCAGGAACAAGGTGGCCGAGTTATACCCCCAGGCACTGGATTCCCTTTTCGTCGCCTCCTACGATTCGCAGGGCTATCGTGGAGGTATTCGAACCCATCTCCACATGGGCTTGGGGTGGGCCTCCTCGCACTGAACTGACCTCCTTCACACGGATTGCATAGAAAACACCGTTTTCATTTCTTCTATTGTTGCATGACGTCACTGTTGGCGCGTACCAGATAGAAAACACCGCTTCCAATAGTTACTATATTGTTACATGCATACGTTGTTTAGCGATGACTCTGGTATTATTTCGTGTTACACAGCCATTGCCTAGTAGTGGCGGTTTCTCTGGCTCCCCAATTCTAGCTTTGGTCAAATATGCCACAGTATAATCTTCTGGAAAGTCTAAAAATTTACTGAAGTTTCAAAGGTATGTATTGCCTCTATCTTCAGGGCTGAAGAGTAAGCCAAGCAAGCAAACACGAAAAAAAGTAGCAAGCAATAGTCTCTCTGCACATTTGCTTCGTAGCCTCTAAAGTAACAACATTGTGGTAACAAATTTTTATGGTCGCACCTGGCAGGCAACAAGAGGCTATATTAGCCAAAACAAGGCCTGCTGCATGAAAACAATCACATCAGTTTTAGTTTATAATTCTGTGTGATCTTTCTACTGATACCATCACAAGCCTCACACTAACAGATCTATTCTCATCCTCAGCATCCACGTGCCTACCTCCCACTTCATGGAGACATATGGGTGAGTGGAGGTACGTGTATAGCTCACACATTCTTGATATCGGTGCTAGATGGAGGTGAGGGGTCAGCTTTACGACCCGGCCGCATTACCTCCATGAAAACAACCCCTGGAACCCATTATTTAAGAGGATGGGTGGACCCAAGAGCCGGTTTGTTCGTTATGGAAAAGAGAAAAATCTGACACCTTGTCGAGAATCAAACCCGGCATCATTTGACGTCCAGCCCGTAGCCTAGGAGCTACACCACTTGGCTGTTTCTGCTCCAGTACCAATGATATAATCCTAAAAATAAAAATGCCGGGGCAGTCTGGTGCGCAGTTCCTGGTTCAAATGGCCATGAATCATGAAATGTGGCCGTTCGTGTAACTTAACGACAGTTTTAACATATAAACACAGGAACCAAACGACAACAGCCCTGGAAACGACAGACAGACAGGGGCCGATGCGTCAGCCTCAAGAGGAGTGGTCAGGATTTAATGTATGACTCCTTCATGTTCGCTGTTACTGTTTTGGAAACGAGTGTTACGGCGAAGCTCCGACGTCGAAAGGAGCACTATGCCCTGGCTCAACTAGAGCCCTATACAGACTTCTTTTTATTATGCTTCTTTACAATCTGCATCATTATAGACTATTAAGTAAATGTGTTGTAGATGGTTAGCTTGCAAGGGAAACATCCACTGATGTTTCTCCTAAAGATAGTCTATTTCATTGATTGATGATGTCTTGGAACCATGTTCTGTTCAGTATTCTTGTCACGGGACCGTTGGTGTATAGCTCTTCTATTAATTCGTTGTCATGGTTTACAGTTTGGTTTTTGTACCTTTCAGCCATTCTTAGTACGTATTTCATTTTTGACGAAGGGTATCTTCAGGTCGTTATGGAGCGTAAGGTTGCTCACATACCATGGCGCGTCTGTAATTGCCCTTAGTGTTTTTGGTTGGAATCTCTGGATGAGATTGATTGTCGACGGCTTGCCCTATACAGACATAAAATTCTTCGTAACTATTTGCCTGCCATTTTTAAGTTAACAGTAGTTTAAGTGGGAAGTCGGAATGGCTCAGTCGGTACAGCGGCGGGCTACGGCTGGGCGGCCCGGGTTCCACTTCTGGTAGTGAAAATTTTTGTTTTCCACAGCGTCTAGACAGGATCTAGGGCCCAACCAGCCTCCTGTCCAATGGACAGCGGGAAATTTTTCCCAGGGGATAAAGCGGCAGGGGCGTGAAGCTGAAAAGTCACCTCAAGCTCGTGTCGAGGTCAAGAACGGTGGAGCTATACCACCACTTCCCCATATTTCTTCATGGCATAGTGCTTAATTTTTTTTTTTTCAATTTCATTTATGTTGATTCTGTACTTTGGTTTTGCATCGTGTGGATGTGGACAGTGTTACCGGCGTTTAGGCGGCACAAGGTGCCTCATAAAGATGGAACAGCAACTATTATATTTTCGAAACGTCGGCAACACTGTCCACATCCACTCGGTGGAAGGATTCAGGAACAGAATCAATACCAATAAGGAGCCACAGCGAAAACCTAAAATCAATAATTTCATTATTTTGTCCGAGATATGTCCCATTCTGATGAAGAGAGGCAGAAGTGACGCAGAGCCAGTGCGGCACTATGCGTTGTTACTGACCTAGCTGGGCCCATCCTACATTTCGGGCAAGCAAAAGCAGGTAGATGCGCAGACCAGAAGGAACTTCCAGCCTAGTGCAGGGTCAGGGGTACGATTAACTTGCCCTGTGTGTAAGCACCGTGCTATGAACACGAACGGGACAATGGAACTGGAATTGAATCCATAGTTAACCATGGCGTTATATGAAGGTGACTCATCAGCTTTACACTTCAGCCGCTTTAAGCCCAGAGAAAGAGCCCCCGATACGGTTTGGAAAGTCTAGATTGACCCCAGAGCCGATCTGGACGTAGTGGTGCAAAGAAAATTCCCAGCAATCGAACTCAGGAGGTCCAGTCCATAACCTCTCACATTACTGATTGTAGGCCTCTACTCCGTCTCATTTCAGGTCAGAGGCAAAGTTCAGAAATATGGCCTGAGGTTAAAACAATGTGGCGCGATAGATTGGCCTGGTAATGAACTCGAGCCTCCGCGACAAGGAAGTCACCTCGTATCCTGGAATGACAAGCATCTTCTGTGTCTACAATTATATGTTTGTTTACGGTTTGATGGTCAAACGGGACAAGATCCTAGTTACTTTCACAGAATTTCACGACTAGTAGGCCCAACGGTTTCCTTTTTCAGAGGAGGCAGTTGTTAAATCATTTCGTTTGGAGCAGTAATAGAGTTAATATCCTACGTTTGTTGAACATGGACTGGAGACCCCCAATACGTATAAATGGAAATTGTGTACAATACGGAATTAGATATCCTACAGAAAACAAGGAATTTCGTGATCTGCAGAACTTCACTATTTGTGCTTCCAGGTTTGCGAATTTAAAAGTACAACTACTCTATGACCAGGGGCACGCGGTAGCGTAGTTGGTTGAGGCACTACGGCACAAGCCGGGAGGTTGCGAGTTCGATTCCCGATGAGGTCAGTGTATATTTTCAATTGAACTAATCTTTCCAGCTGCACTATGGCCCTGGGGTCGACTCAACCTCTAACATAAACGAGTACTAGAAATATTCCTGGGGGTAAAGGGAGGCCGGACGGCACGTAAGACTGACAACTTCACCGCCATCTGTGAGCCGATTGTCTAGAAAACGTGGGAGCCTCGACGTCTCACAACCCTATGGGCCTCCCCACGTCCGGTTACAGGGATATCTTTACCTTCACTCTATGACCATAAACAAAACAAAAAACTCTCGATACGTTCCTCCGAAACGTCGGTTAACACCTCTTACACACGGTGCCAAATCCCAGAAGACTGCTTTCTTCAAAAAACTCTGTGATTTTAGTCCGCAAGCGAACTATACCGCTATGACCATATGTTACGAAATATTACCTCTCATTATGAATTCACCAAACCTTATGAAATGTTGTTTAGCCTACTTTTGCTTTCGATTGTTAATGAGTGACAATTACAGCTACTTCAATCACTGACGGCGAATTTGTCGCTGAAGAGGAGGATGTTTAAGAATGACTGCGCACTCTGTTCTAGTGCTATCATTGCTGCTTGCGGGATGTTGGATCATTTCACGACGCTGTCAGAAACTGACCTCTTGTCCTACATAACAAGTATGTTGTTCATTGCAACTATCTGTGACGTGTCTGTAGGTTTATTTATGTAAATAAAGGTAAGGTCATCCCTGCATTCAAATAAGCACCATTCTATGAATGAGTATGGTGGGAGTCGAATGTTAGTTTGGAAATTGAATGCCTTTTGAGAGACTACCGCAAATTGCAAATTAGCTAACGAAATAATTTCAACTTTCCAACATGTCAACGAGAATGCACTGACAGTGACACATTAAGCATTCGATTGATCATAGTCTGTATTTGGTCCTGTGAGAATCTCGCTGTCCTAGTTTATGGACATAGTTCCTAATTCTGCCTGCCTACAGGGGGTTAAAACGTTTCGTTACTTGTTCCCCTTTCACCAAAATATCCATAGTTCACTTACCACCATAAAGGAAACAAGAAATATTTTAGGACAACAGATAATCAGTGGAAATTGAGATTCGCACGGCGTTGACTCTGGAAAGTTCCATCTTCTGGCACGTAACGCCGTGTAGTATGGTAGAAATTTACTGACATTTCGGAAGAATGTATTGCCAACATCTTCAGGTTCCAAAACTAAGGCCAGTAAGCTAGAAGCAGAATGCGTGAAAGCCTGCTTGATATGGGCTGGCCTTGATTACTCGGCTTACTCTTCAACCCTGAAGATGGAAGCAGTACGTTCCTCCGAAAGTTCAGTAAATTTCTACCAGACTACACGATGGCACATCGCAGAAGAGAGTACTCTACAGTCAGTCAGTGGATTTATCGAGAGGCGAGGCACTTACTTGAAACAAACAATACTTACTCTGTAGATCAGGCCGCGCCATAGCTCAAGAGGTTAGTCGCTGGTTTCCCACCGCGGCGGCCCGGGTTCGATCCCTGGTCTGGTCAATTGGGATTTATTGTGGACAAAGTGGCACTGGGGCAGGTTTTCGCCGAGTACTTCGGTTTCCCCTGCCAATCTTCATTCCACCAATTGCTCTACAATCACCCTCACCTATCATCTAGGGCTGGTACAATAGGCCAGAAGTAGCCAGAGTACAAGGGACTTGGTCCCACCCCAGTAGCAATAAAAGAAATACTTCGTAGATCAAGAAATTCTCTGCCTTTTATGGTATACTAAGGTTCGTAGGCGAGACCCTAACAGCCCCACAGGACCCTCTCCTGTATCAGCTGAATCTAGTCCACACTCTATGACATCTATTCATT
This sequence comes from Cryptotermes secundus, assembly GCF_002891405.2. NCBI lineage: Eukaryota > Metazoa > Arthropoda > Insecta > Blattodea > Kalotermitidae > Cryptotermes > Cryptotermes secundus. The sequence continues at coordinate 304,822 of NW_019734311.1, forward strand.
CTAATATTTGAGTGCTGATGGAGTTGGAGTAGACCAGTCGGTGTAGTCACTAGCATAAGGCTATGAGATCTTTCTCTCCTTCGTAACGTCTAGACAGGCTCTGAGGTTGCAGGGGGATATTTCCCCGACGGTAAAGCAGCCGGGGAATGAACCTGACCACTCATCGCCATTCAGTGCCGAGGTTAAAAATGGTGGAGCTATACCTTCACTCCACCGTATGTCTACATGACGTTCTGATTAATCAGTTAAACACAGGGACAATTTTACCTTTCACCTTTTATCAACCTTTCCCCGGGAGTAAAGTGTCCGAGGCGTGAAGCTGGTCACTCACCTCCAACTAGTGCCGAGGTCAAGAAAACGTGGATCTACACATCAACTCCCCAATACCACAGGCCATGTGTTTGGTCAGTCATGGCGCCATGAACACGGCTGTGTCACAGTCCAGGCGGTTAGTCGCCGGCTTCCAACTGCTGCGGCCTGGGTTCGATGCCAGGTCAGAACATGCGACATTTGTGGTGAACAAAATGACACTACAGCAAGGTTCTCCCCGAGAACCTAGGTCTCCCTTCCCAATTCTCATTTCACCAACTGATCCATAATACTTACTTAGTCATGGAGTTGAGTCCTTCTTGAGAAGCCGCCAATTCTGCAGCTACTCAAGAATCTCCCAGTATTTTATGGAAACCGAAGGTTCATTGCCGTGTTCACAAGAGCCCTCTACTGGTCCCTATCCTGAGCAAGATCAATTCAATCCAATCCGTACCATCCCATCCTATCTCTCTAAGATCCATTTTAATATTGTCCACCCACCTATGTCTTGGTCTTCCTACCAGTCTCTTCTGGTTTTCCCACCAATATCCTATAGGCATTCCTCTTCTACCCCCATTCGTGCTACATGCGCTGCCCATCTCATCCTCCTTGACTTGATTATTCTAATTATACATGGAGAAGAGTACAAGTTATGAAACTCATTATGCAGTAACTGATCCATGTATCTTAATCATATTACCACCAACGCCATATTGTCTCGACACCGCCAGCGTCGAAAAGAACGAGGCCACGAAATTAAGAAAGCTTTCAGAATTTATAAACTAACGCAGCGGGGTCTAGTCACCGCGAGAAATGAGACAGAATATGGGGAAATGGATGTGTGAACCCCATGATCGCTCTCATTATGGCCGACTAATTTTAACATGAGCTTGCGTCATGGCATATAATAGCAGGCATGACGTCACTATATATAAATACAGTATATGAAATCTAACATTAGTTAAGTTAGTATTCTACGTGCCAGTTGTGATTGAGCTCAGTGCACAGTTCAATCTCATCCAGTCCTATTGCACTAAGGACCCCAGGAGTCCGAACTATTCGTGCGTGGTTAAACGCCAGTTCGTGTCTCACACCCGGAACAACCGGCAGTAACGTGATTACTGCACACTTCTGAAAGATTTTTTTTTTTCGGAATTCGAATGAAATGGGGCATGCCCTGAAACCGTTCTGTTATGCCCAGATTTTAAAGTTGAGAGAAGAAACTGGTGTGGCTATAACCCAGACCTGTCAGACGCTGTCAGCAGCTAAGACTACGAGTATACAGCATCGAATGCTACACTCGTGCACCTGTGTGAGCACTTCATACTCTGAATAGACAATTTCAAGGAAGAAAAGCTCTGTTTGTTGAATGCGATCTCCGGTTTTGTGATTGTGATTCAATTTTATGATGCAAATAGAGTCTAGTAATTTTCTAATGATAGCGTAAAATTCTAATTAATAGAAAATTGAATTCGGGTGATGCTTGCTACCATTCAGTCCAGAACCTTTTGTCTTCTAGTCTGCTGCCCAAAAACATAAGAATTAGAACACAAAATCTATAATTTTGCCTGTGGTTCGGTATGGGTATGGAATTTGGTATCTAACATTAAGGGACGAACATAGACTGAGGGTGTTTGAGAACAGGGCGCTGAGGAGAATATTTGGGTCGAAGAGGGATGAAGTGACGGGAGATTTGAGAAGACTGCACAATGAGGAGCTTCATAACTTGTACTCTTCTCTAAGTATAATTAGAATGATCAAGTCAAGGAGAATGAAATGGGGAGGGCATGTAGCATGAATGGGGGAGAAGAGGAATGCATATAGGATATTGGTGGGAAAGCCAGAAGGAAAGAGACCACTAGGAAGACCAAGATGTAGGTGGGTGGATAATATTAAATGATCTTAGATGGGGATGGTATGGACTAGATCGATCTGCCTCTGCAGAGGCACCAGTGGGGGGCTCTTGTGATCACGGTAATGAACCTTTGGTTCCATAAAATGCTAGGAAGTTCTTTAGTAGCTGCACAATGGGCGACTTCTCAAGAAGGGCTCAGCTCCATGAAGTTAGATTTTAGTTTTTAGTTTTTGGCGTAAAATTCTACATATCCAACGGATGATGCACCCTCAAAGATTATTTATATTTAAAATATGATGATTAACGATGAATTGAAAATTATGTGTAAAGTAACGGCCATGGCCTGTTTCAAGGTAATAACCAGGCATTCTTCTGGAAGGCCTAAGGAAAAAATGAACAAGCTAGGATAATAAGTATCACGGCCGAGACTTGAACCGGGCACCTCCCTAAAACAACTCAATAGCGTTATCGTCTGAGCCTACTTGCTCGTGAAGGAAGACCACGTGAGCTACTACATGACTCCACAAAACAATCACATTTATCTGGTCTTCCTGATTGCGCATGACGCCTATTGTACTGGCCAGTCATGAACAGGATGGACGATGTTTAAGACAGGAAATGTCAGACAAACACAATCAAGCCAGCAGGTATGACAGTCTCTTTGTTGTGTAGTAGAAATTTCCGCAACAGGAATTAAACACGTTCTGATGCATTAACGCCCATTTTAATGGTAGTACGAGCTAAGTGCATTATTTCCGTGTGCGATAGTTTTCTAGGTTTTCCTTGGTCTTTAACCAAATGCCCAGATGACACCAAAGTTCCAAGTTGCTATTGAGCAGTTCCCATGCTGCCTTCCCGATTAAAATTAATAAAAATTGAGCCAATTTTGCGGCAAAGGCCACCAATTTTTTCAGATTATGCAATTCGACACTAATTCGGAAAACAGAATTTTGCGGCCTCTGTCTGAAGTCAGTAATTCTAACGATTCTAATGTTTTCGTTTTCATATTATCTTTATTAGAATGATAAGCGGGTGAAGATTGGGAATATTCCAGTAAAATGGCACCCTTTCTACCATCCTTTCCCCCAACAGTATAATGCTTCTCATCCTTTGACTTTTACGGTATTTTCCCCTCTCTTCTACTACTGATGCACGAGATCAAAATGGAGGAGGTGAATTATTCACAAAATGTATTTATAACAACCTAGAAGCCGTGTTCATAATAGGTCAATATGCGAGGTCCACTGAAGAGATGGAATGAAACTGTAGGTGCCACACTTGGTGGCAACTCTTGTCGTACAACACAAAGTTGCTGCAGAAATATTCCTATTAATATATAACAGATACGGTGCACTAATCCGAAGATATTTCATCTGTTCCGTGTTTCGCGTTATACATACATGAGTGTGTACAGATATATGTTCGGTCCATGTTGTTCTGTGAGGAGAACAACATGAAACAGAGAAACAGGATAAACTTCCACATATCATAGTATTTAGGTTTTTATACTCACCAGAGGAGGATGTGGCTGGTTTCAGTTCGATGTTGAGCTCAGTTTTCGATGGCTTTCTTACGGGACTCGACTTCCAATCTGGAATTTCCTCAGGAAGAGGCCTTGAATCCCTGGAGAAGGTGGAATGTGACTCAATGCGGCTGCCAAATTGTTTCGAATCCCGGACATTTGAAAAACTGCTCTGCTGCCTAGTTTCCCGGTAAACGCTCTGCGGTGAGGAAGATGACTTCTGATAGCTGTCATCGTCATCAACAGGTCGCGTTTCAAACGGCACCGAGTCTTCGACTTCTTGTTTTCGATTAAAGAAGGGCTTCTGGCGTGTTGGAGATATCTTCCTCTGAACTTCGGTATCTGGTTTTCTTCTCTGATCTCCATCATGTATAAGTTCCTGCCGACTGCCTACTAAGGACTGCTCTAGTGCGCTGTCACTGGAGGGTTCAGGATTCTCTTTCGGTTTGTCGATCGTTGCAGATCGCTCTGCCATAAGTCGGCGCACGATGCGGATCTGCGCTCGGATGGTGCGACGCTGCTCGTAGCCTACCGCCTTCTCCAACTGCAAAGAAAATCTCTTTATAGTATCACAGAACGAGTACTCTGGTCTAAGCCTTCGTAGCGTTCTTCAGTTGCTACTCAAGTACCAAGTATTCATTTTTAATTAACTGTGGCTTCCAATAGCTGCACTATACAGAGTGAATCTGAAATGTGTGGCCAAACTTTGCCACGTAGACTTACAGCAGAACACTACCGATATTTTCTGTAAACAGTTCGTCCGAACTACTAGAAGATATACCACTATCAGCCGGAGAATTCTGGTGATTCATGCAAGTTGGTGCTCCATTAGGTTTCAGCCGTTGCGTGAAATGTCTCCAACAGTACATACGGGGTATAATACCCGAAGGAGAGATAGAAAAGGATCCACTGCTTGGGTCCCACGCTCACCTGATTTTAATAATCTGGATTTCTATAAGAGGGCAATTGAAAGCTCCCGTGTTTTCAGCTCCTGTTCACAACTTGGACACACTTCATCGGAGCCCTGTGGACGCCTGCCACACAATCCACAACTGTCTCGAGAACTCTGAACAGATTCGGAGTTTATGATAATATGTGCCCATGAGCGCGGTAGCGTACTTGGTTGAAGCACTATGCTACAAACCCCAAGGTCGCGGGATAGAATCCCGATGAGGTGGATTTTTCAATTTACCTAATCTTTCCAGATGCATTATGGCCCTAGGGTCGACTCAACCTCTAACAGAAATGAGTACCAGGAATATTCCTGGGGGTAAAGGGCGACCGGCACATAAGGCTGACAACCTTACTGCCATCTGTGGGCCGACTGTCTAGAACAAATGTGGAAGCCTCTACGTCTCACAACCCTATGGGCCTCCACGGCCTGCTACAGGGATAGCTTTACTTTATACACCTTAACTTTACATATGGGAAACAGAGAACAGGACATGATGGAATCTAATGGATGCCTAGTGGATTTAAATACTTCATTTGAATTGCAACACAAATATGCAAAATGTGCATTTAAAATCAATATGTCCAAAAGAACAAGAATGAAAGAAAGAAGGAAAGAAACAAACAGACAAACAAAAGGTATTATTTGCAACTCTGTAAAATATTGAGTCCAGCAAAAAAAAATAATGACATTAACAATTTTTCACCACTGTATAATGTTGTATCTCCTAATCTGTCTCATATTGTGAAGGTAATCAGGTTGAATCCCAATTATGTCTATGTTTACTTAAATTTTTCTATGCTCTTCCTCTGAATAACAAAAAATCTTAATCAGGTAGTAGCAACACCCTTTCTTTAATAAAGAAAATTACTCAAAAACAGTGACACATTTCATGTCTCTACCTTTGAAAAGATTTATAAGCCTGAGATGAATGTGGTGGGGTCAGTATTTTTAAATGTGCAAATGTTTTTAATACAGTACTGTAAATTAGTGTGTAATTAAATGTAATATGCATAAAAATAAACAACACCACAGGACAAAATAATAACATAGCTAATAAGTCATTCTAAAGAATAAAAGAGTTAAAATGACCTACATAACTCTAAAATTAACTTACCATCATTTCTAACAATTCAAGATCAAAGATCTCCTCAATATGGGGTTCATCTCCTTTCTTGTCGGAAGTTGTTTCAGGCTTCGGTGTCTCTCCACTGAAACGCTCTTTTATTGTAGAACTAACAGCAGATCCCATGCGACGCAAGTTCACCCCAAAACGTCCACTGCCTCGAACAGTTCCTGTGTCTACTGTTTTGGGTTCTTCTTTGGGATGGTGTTGATTTGTTTGGGAATCTCTCCTAGGAGTGGCAGTTTTTGTTTCTAATCCAGTCAGGGATGTTCTTTTGGGACTCGTCTCCTGACTAATTGGTGAACCATCACTAGGATATCTGTCATCCATTCCTGATTGTTCTAAAGTTGAATAACCATCTTTTTGTGGCGAAGATGTATCCACTGGAAATGAATATTTTTGTGTGGGAGAGGAGTCTCTTAGAGTTTCACCTCTAGAACATGAATCCTTCCTTGTTGGAGATTTTTCCTTTGAAGATGAAATTTTTCTTGTGGAAGAACTAATGCTGTGAGATTCTTCTCTGAAATATGAGTCCTTTCTACATGGAGAATCATCTTTGGGGTATGAGTACTTTCTTGTTGGATAGCTGTCTGTAGGAGATTCTGCTTTAGGACATGAATCTCTTCTTGTAGATGATGTACCTTTGAGAGATGTCTCCTTTCCTGTCGGAGAACTGTCCCTAGAAGATTTTCCCTTTGGATATGAATCCTTTGCTGTAGGCAATGTGTCCTTGGGTGATGAGTACTTTCTCACTGGAGACCCTTCTCTAGGAGATTCCCCTTTAGGATATGTATCCTTTCTTGTAGGTAACGTGAACTTAGGAGACGAATAGCTTCTTGTTGGAGACCCTTCTTTAGGAGATTCCTCTTTAGGATATGACTCCTTTCTTGTAGGTAATGTGTCCTTAGGAGGCGAATAGCCCCCTGTTTGAGACCCTTCTCTAGGAGATTCCCCTTTAGGATACAAATCCTTTCTTGTAGATAATGTGTCCTTAGGAGATGAATAGCTTCTTGTTGGAGACCCTTCTTTAGGAGATTCCTCTTTAGGATATGACTCCTTTCTTTTAGATAATGTGTCTCTGGGGGGCGAGTACTTTCTGGTTGGAGATCCTTCTCTTGGAGATTCAAATTTAGGATATGACTCCTTTCTTGTGGGTGATGTGTCCTTGGGAGATGAGTAGCTTCTTGTTGGAGACCCTTCTCTAGGAGATTCTTTTTTAGGATATGACTCCTTTCTTGTAGGTGATGTGTCCTTGGGAGATGAGTGTTTTCTCACTGAAAGGCCTTCTCTAGAAGATACCCCTTTAGTATATGACTCCTTTCTTGTAGGTGATGTGTCCTTTGGAGATGACTGCTTTCTTGTTGGATGGCTGACTCTAGGATAGTCTTCTTTGGACAGTGTGTCTCTAGGGGGTGAGTACTTTCTGGTTGGAGACCCTTCTCTTGGAGATTCAAATTTAGTATACGACTCCTTTCTTGTAGGTGACGAGTCCTTGGGAGATGGATGCTTTCTGGTAGAAGAGCTTACAGTAGAAGTTGTAACTGCAGTTTTCACATCATTTACAGTGGTAAATTTATCTCTGGGGCTGCTGTATCTTCTAGTAGGGGAAGAATCTCGTAGTGTCATTTTATCACTAGAGCTGGTATTCTTCCTGGAGGAAGCAACATCTCCTGGTTGATCCTTCCTTAGAACTGTTGAGGTTTTGGCAGGACTTCTTTCTCTTCTAGGGTAAATGTCATTCCTTGTTGGGAAATCTTTTCTAGAACGTAGTCCTGCATCCTGTCTTACTGGAGAAACCTTCCTAGGAGGAGAATCTTTCCCTGTGGGACAAGTATCATCTTTGGAGGACGTCCTTCGAGGAAAGGTGTCTGTTGAAAATTGTTTTCTTGGTTGCAAATCCTTTCTTGAGGAGGAAATAGTGTCATGAAGGTACATGCCCTCTGAATGTTCTTGGTCTAGATATGTTTCTGTCACAGAGGATGTAGCATCAGTTGGACATGGCTTTCTTTTTATGACTGTGTCTGTAGAATACTTTACATCACTTCTTACTGGTTTATCATAATCAGAGTGGAATGTATCATGATGTTCACAGGTTTTAACCTCATAAGTATGAGTGAATGGTTCCGATTTTGAAGAAGGGACTGACTTTTGTTCCAAATGTCTTGCCTCAAATATGGAGGGCCTGTTCAAGATATCGTTCTGTCGCAAGATTTCCCTCTCCGTTGTTGTGTCCTTGGTAAATGTCTGAATAAGAGTGTCTTCAGGGAAATAATCTCGTACTGCCTGCCCCCTGGGGTGTAAGTCTTGTACCTTTTCTTTTTCTGGTACAGGCTCATGCCTTGGAGAAGATGATGGTTCCTGCTGGTAAAGCTTTTTGTCTAAATGATCGTACTTCTTTTGAGATATATCTCCAGTCAGTACGTCACTGGATACATGTCCCTGGATGGTGAATACATCATATTTATTAGATGATGTCTCTGATTGGGCAGTGATTGGTTTAGATCCGGTAATATTTTCCTGAGAAGGTTTAGCCTTTTTATATGTATCAAACTTTATATTATCAGAAGATGGCTTACTATGATGATATGAAGATGCTGGAGACTTAGAGGGTTGAGTGTGTGCTGATTCTTTGTACCCCAGGCGTTCTGGAGAAGGCGACTTACGGTCATAATAAGTGTCTCTCAGTGGTGTTCTTAGTTTTCCTGCATCTTCATTGACTGGGACTTGGTATGAAACTCTGTAATATTGATCATCTTTTTCTGCATCAATATGATAGTCGTTAATTGACGGTTTCTTCGAAGAATACTTTGTACCCTTAGTTCCAGTAAAATTATCTCTCTTGTCACAGAACTCTCCTTCAATCAATGGTGATGTACTTCGAGGTTGTCTCTGAATCTCTTCATCATTTTGGTGATCTGTGTCAGATTTTCTGCTATCTAGGGAAGGAGATTTCCTAGAACTACCACAGTACATGTCATATATACTCACGGTATCTTTCTGTCTTGTAGTGTCCTTATGTGTGGATGTTTGAGAATTAGCTATAGTCTCAAACATGGCTCTTGCCCTTTGAACAGTGCTAGGACTATCTAGAGAATCTGGGCCACTGTCGATTTGTTGTGTTGATTCAGTTGGTGCAAAAACTGAATGTCCTGCATTTCTGGTTGTCTCCAAGAAGTGAGAAACTCTTTCTGCTACACTGACAGACTTACGTGCCTCATCAGTTTCGGATTCCTCATCTAAGTCTGTAACTTGTTCTGAGCGAGGAATCACATAGCCTGACAGTTCCCTCAGTTGAGTATTTTCCAAAGGTTGTCTACACCTGAATTTACTGTCTTCATTTATATAATCCTCATCAAAACGGTCTAGATGCAAAATGGGCTTTTGAAATGCTGTCTTTGGCCTGTGACTTCCATGCACAACATTATCATCATCCTCAGGTTCACTAATTCTGTCAGCATATCGTGGTTTATTCCCATCCTCTATTGTTCCCCTGGGATATTCAGGGGAGGATTCCCTGGATGATTTGAGGGGCTGTATGATGATGCCAGGAACTTCTTGTGCAGGGGACAGAAGTTTGTTTTCTAAAGTTCTTACTGCTGCTAATTTAGAGGCATATTGCTCCTCATCTGTCCTCCTGAGATCTTCTGGTTCCTTTATGTAAGATTCATCACGTTCATCATAGACATATGCTCGCTCTTTCTCATCATCAGTCCCTGCCTCTGGTATTTCTTGTTCATCTTCAGATGATGAAGTATGTGGCTTTTCTGAGATTCCATCTACAAATTTCTTCTTTGCAGAATTAGTAGTTTTTCTTTTTTCTACTGTTTGATTCTTGGTAACAGATTGATTCTTCACTGCAGTACTGATTGTTGATTTTGGCCTACCATTAGCCCTGTTTTGATCTTTGATATACATTCGTTTCTTTAGAACTGACTTTATTGGAGGTGCTGGTACTTTTGCTGTTCTGGTAGATGACACTTTTGCTGTAGCTGTTGCCGCAGTGGTTGCTCGCTGTTGTCGTGTAGATGATGTATTCCTTGTGACATTAGTGTGAATATTTGCAATTTCTATTTTTGAAGTTTGGTGTCTTGGTTCAACATCACCAAGAGAAGGAGTCTGCTTTCTAGTAACTTTCTTATCACTGTCTGATCGTATGATATTTATGTCTGTTGTAGTTACAGGCCTTGATATACGCTTTGACTGACTCATGAAAGAAGCTCGTTTTTCCACTGCTTGGAGACAATGCTCCTGCTTTGTTTCATGTGGCTCATTTGTTGTTGTAGGTTTTTTGGAGATAGTGGCTGGAAGAGTTACAGCCCTGCCAGATCTAGAAGTAGGAGTACTTCTGGTCACTTTACTTTTGGGAGATTCATCCCTTGGCTTTCTTGTCTGTGGAGCATCTTTAATGTCTTCATGAAATGTCTGAATTTTCCCTTGACCTGAGTATGTCTGAAATGGTGATCCAGTTTGGGATCGATCTTCAACCAGGAATTCCTCTGGTGGGGATTCATCCTGTAAATCATCTACATTGTAATCATCACTGTAGTATCCCTTCTGAGGTTCGTTCTCAAGTAAATCTGTTGTTTTGGTTTTCCTGTTTGATAAAGGTGAAACTGTCACAAATGTGGCATCAATTTCATTTTTCTTTACAGCCGTAGTGCTTGTTAAGGCAGAGAGAGAGACAAGTTGGTCACGTTCATCATCAGGGAATGGAGAGGATTTTCTATCACGTGACAACTCGGGGATAAACACTTCTGTACGTTTATGTGATGTTGCAGTGATTTGCTGACTAGTCACCTGTGTGATAGGAAAGCATGTTGTGTCTTCTGCAGTGCTATCTCCTGCAGTTTTAACAGTTTCAGGGCTTGAAACAGTTGATGAGCGGTCAGTAGATTGTTCATCATCTATTTCATCTGGCTTCTGCTGTCTGGGCTCCTTTTTAGTAGTAGGATAACCTTTTGCTGAAGGAGATAGTCTTGTTATATATCTTCCACAATTTTTACTTGGACTCTCCTGCCGTTGATATCGATTGGGAGTGTGACCAGGTTCCTTAAGAGTTTTAGAAGAATGAGTACCATCATCTGGTTTTGTTGGGGTTCTAACAAATGCGGATTTCACTGGGACAGTGTGTGATACTGATTTTTTTGGCTTCTCAGTTCCATACCTAGGGCCAGAGGGAGATGGGCTGGAGTGTGCTAGAGACTGATTAGTTCTTGTAGTATGTTGACTTTGTCTTGCAGGTGATTGACTTGTCCTTGTTGATGGCTGATTAGGTTTTGATGATTTTTGAGTAGGATGCATTGGTGACTGGCCAGGCTTAGATGTACTCTGATTGGGTCTGGTTGATGGCCGACTGGACCTTGCTGGTGGCTGACTTGGAAGGTCTCGTATATTATTGCTTGGTATTCTAGATCTTTTCTCCAGACTGGACGATGGAGAATAACTATCTCGTAATCTATGAGAAGGCTTGATCGAGGGTTTTATTCCAGGAGCTCTAATGTTTTTTGGACTTCTGTGTCTATCAGGGCTAGAAGAAGTTGTTCTATCGTGACTTCTAGGAACTATATTTGAATGATTAACTCTCTCATTTATTCTTTTTGGACTCAAAGAAGGTGACCGTCTAGAATCTGGCGATGAATTGTAGCCCTTGCATGTTGTTCTGCTTGGATTTGTTCTATCGGGACTTCGGTGGGGGGAAGGACTGCTCTTTTGTGATGGCCTTTTGGGAGTTTGTCTGCTGCTTAAATCTCTGCTAGGCATCTGGTTACTATATGCAGTGGACGGGACTTTATTAATGCTTTGTCTTTCACTTGGCTCAGAAGCACTCTTAGGTTTCTCTGAACTTCGGGATGGGGATGGAAGAGACCGACCTGATTTCTTTGCTGTGGGCTTGTCTGGTGTGGTAAGTGTATCTGAGAGCTTCCTGGAGATGAAAGTTGGCTTAGAAAATGCAGTATCATCTGATTCCTGAGGCTGGTTACTTGTAGGAGTTGTGCTTCTCTTTGGAGATCCCCTCTCAGGACTAGAGTCTGATGAATACTGCTTGTCTAGATTCTCATTTAAAGTTGATTGACTTTGATAATCTCTTGTTGACTTTGTTTTTTTCTCTTGGGATACACTTTGTTTCTGTGGTGATACATGGTTCAGAGTAATCTTCACAGTAGCTGTTGTTAATGATCTCTCTGGACTGGAAGAATATGGTGAGATGCTAGAAGATTTTGTCTCTTTACTCTGCTGAACATCTTCATCAACCTTATGTTTCTGGGTTTTAGGTTTCTCCCCAGTTTCAGGTAGCTTCTTAATTTTACCATAATCAGTCTCTGTAGTTTCCTTCTTAGATTTCTTTGATGGCTGAAATGGCTTTCCAGCTGTATGTTCTGGCAGATTTTGTTCAGGGGTATTACTGTGTACAGCAGTATCATGAGAATGTTTCCTTGTTTGAGTGTCTGGTGTCCTCTTTTTTGTTGGATATTGGATATTTTGATCTGATTTACCTTTGCTTTCTTGACTCTTATGTGTTGTTATATGAGTGGAAGATGTGTCTATCTGTGAACAGGACACATTGCTGAAAGTATCAAGCTTTCCCTTTGTTGATGAGGGGAGTTTCTTACTGCTACCTATACTTAAATCTTTATTTTCAGTTACGGGTGATGTGTTCACTCTCTCTGGAGACTTCTTAAAATCAGTATCTCTAATAGATATTTGTTCTGAAGGCTTAGCTGGCTCTTTTCTTTCGCTGGGCTTGGTTGGTGGTATCATTTTTTCCTCAATATGATCTTCCACATTTGATATATCATCTCCAGGCTTCCTCTTAAATGCCTTTGTTGGTGATTCTGACTCTTTTGGAGATGGTATAAAATTGGCTTCTGTCTGAGGATGAGCAAATTCTAGTGTTTGAGGACGAATTTCGGGACTTGTTCTGAAACATTTTATAGGTCTGAAGTTTCCTCTATCTGGACTTGAGTCCGGAGAATATTTAGTGACATCTCTTGGCTCCTTCACAGGTGAAGACAACTCTCTAGGTACATCAGCAGCTGATTGTCTTGGGTACAGTTCATTTACAAGTGAACCCTCTGAGCTGTATTCTGGTGATTTGTCTCTTGGAAGTTTATCCAAGACAGATTTTGGCGATTCTGTGAGTACTGTTGCAGAGATATCAATAGGGCTGCTGGAAGGTGAACTATCACCTGATTCTTGCCTAGAGGGAATGATTTTAATGTCTACATCATCAATTTTACTTTTCTGGGGTGAAGGACTTCTCTCAGTAGAATGGAATATTTCACCTTTAGATAATTTTTTTACAGTTGTCTTTCCTGTTAGTGTTGAATCTTTATTTTTTACTGATTTTGCAGTAACTGTATCTTTAGATGAAATCTTATGAGGTAGAGGAGTAGTACTCAAATATTCCTCTGGAACTCTCTCAGGACTGGAAGACGGTGTCGATGTTGTCTTTATTCTTTCAGGACCATCGTCTTCAGTAACATTTCCACTCAGTTCATCATATTTATGATGGTGAGTATCTTCAGACAGTTTACGTGACAAAACTGAAGCTCCTTTTTCGTCAGTTTCACAAGATTCAATATTGGTTTTGTCCATTTCATTTCCTTTAGTCATTGTTCCAGTATCACCAGCAGTAGCTCGGATTACAGTTTTCAACAATTTTTTTTCTGTTTTACTTTCATATCCGGTTTTCTTATAATTTATATCAGTGTCACTACCCTCAGTGTCAGTACTGGAATGCGATGGTGTTCCTCGAGAACGTGGTCGGCTCTGTCTTTCAGTACGAGGTGTTTCATCACCACGGGTTGGACTAACGTGAGGAGACACACCTGGTGTCGAGGATCGCTTCTTAGTTGTCGCTCGAGAAAGGCCAGATGACAACTTGCGTTTTTCTTTCAATGTTGCTTTGACAGTTGAGTCCCTGCCTGGGGATACTGATGCAGACGAATAAGTCGTTATGGAATCTGATACTTTCCTTGTCGGTGAGTAAGAAATGGCAGTGTCATTTAGTTTATCACCAGAACTAACTCTCCTTTCTGGCAATTGTGAAATTTTTTCCTGCTGTGTCTTGTCAGGACAAGTTAATGATGAAGAAGTTATTTCAGCACATAAAGGTCTCAAACTTTTTTCGGGGCTTCCTATAGATGGAGACTTATCATTATTTGGAGACTTTGTTGTTTTTTCTGGACTACTTCGGTCCGTGGCTGATGATTTTCTTTTCTTCTCTGGAGTTGCTATCAGTGGTGAATGATGAGACTTCGTAATTTTTTCTGGACTGGCCCTTGTAGGAGTTGCATCAGGATACTTTGTTGTTTTTTCAGGACTGGCTCGGATGGGTGAGCTTCTGCGTTTTGGCATATCCTTTGGGCTAGACTGGCTAGGAGATACCATGTTCACAGATTTTTCTGGACTAGCCCTTGTAGGTGAAGTTCTGTTTTGAGGAGTCCTATCAGGGCTTGTTCTGACAGTGGCCAGTGAGTTATCAAGGCTAGTCCTATTGCGGTAGTTTCTGGTTGGAGATTTGTGAAACCGAACAGGACTGGAGCGATCAAGAGAAGTTTTGGAAGAGGAACGTGTAGATGAAGCTGGAGTTGCCCTCTCTGGAGAGGCACGCAGCGATCGAGCAAAGGCTTCATGGGTGGGGCTTAGATCAACACTTATTCGTTTGTTTGTGTACGCTTGCTGATATGTTGTCATATAATGCCCGCCAGTGTCAGTGCCATCTTTCCCAATGGTTGTGTCATGAGTGGGGACTCCCCGTTTTGGAACTTCAGTTGCTTCACTAGTCGGCGTCTCCAAATCCACCTTGTCTTCCTTTACTATGATAGGAGCTCTTTCATCAGTATTTCTTGGAGTAGCATCAGTGGGCTCTCGAATATCAGTGTTATAATTCACAACAGAGCTGGTTCTTTCATGCTCTATGAATTTGCTGTCTTGTGTGGTAGAATTTTTCGTATCTTGGGTGGTGTCACCAGAGCAGAATACAAATTCGTCTGTGGCGTTCTTAATATTATGATTCTTGTCAGACGATACAACCATCCAGCTAGTGGAGTCTTGAGTATCCACGAGGTTGCGAGTTGTAGAATCTACTACCGTATTCTGTGTGGAGAGGAATGAATCCAGCTTGTGAAGCTCACTCATAATGCGCTGTTCTACTCCCTTATTACTGGAGCTGCTTACACCTTTTGTCAAATTGTTGCTGGTAACCGTGACTGAGCCTGAGGGAGCACTGATGGCTGAACCCTTTACATCTGATGTCTCACTAGTGTCTTCAGCTGCCTTTCCTACGAGTTCTCCTGTGTGGGAACGTTGGGTTACACGATTCTTACTGTCTTGGCTACTACTGGTCTGATTACTTATTGTCGTAGAGGAGCTAACAGCACCACGACTGGCTGCAGTGGATGAGAATCTTGCTGATTCTGATACAACTACGCCTGAGTCTTCCAGCTTAGTATCTGCTTTGGATTCTCGATGATCACTAATTGCGGAGGAAGAAACTGTTGACGTTTCATAATTCTGCTGATGCTGCTGACTGCTGCTTGCAGAGAAGGAAGTCGATGAGGAAACAGACATCTTTTCTGAATATGATCTGTTCGCCGATGCTACTATGTTATGGCTACTGGTGTCTTCTATATTGCCTGCTGATGTTACAGTCTTATTGTCCGTTACATCGAGTACATTTGCGCTGCTGGTTTGAGGTATACACGAAGTGTGTTCAGATGAACTCACTTCAGTGACAGTGGTGCAACCCTCATGCTTGGAATCTTCCGCAAAATTTCGACGTTCATTCTTGCTAGTGGTGTGTATTATCACGTCTCCTCCCACTCCAGTGTTAACGTCTGATTCAAAAGTTCCCGAGGAAGACTCTTGGACAACTCTCCAGTATCCTTCTCCACCTCCACTGCTGGAAATAGCACTCTCGTTCTTTGTATTCTTTTCTTGACGCTGGTGAAACTCTCGAGTGGGAGACTCTGAGTCGCGGATCTCCTTGCTCTTGAGAGTGAGGAAACCTTCATCTGCCAGCGAGTCAGCATGTGTGATGCTGTATCCACCCCCAGAACTGTCGCTGGTATAGGACGAGCTCTTGCTGATAATCTGGGAGCTGCTACTGAAACATATATTAAAACTGGTATCAACTAGTAATAAGATAACTAAACAATATAATTTCATATAAAAGTTTATTAACGCCATCCAGTGTGATTGATAAGTGTTGTGTTTTTTTAATCTTTCATCCTTTACATGTTTCGGTCGGAGCGACCATCTTCATAAGGACATTACCAATTCATAGGGAAACTACTATTACAATGTCACTGGTCATTATCAACACATATGGACACTACTATTTTTCCCCTCCTTTGCCCCCACTGCGGAGCATAGGCCTGATTTCTCAGTTTCATGAACATTTTACAGACAGTCGGACTGCTTGGACGGGTGATCAGCTGGTCGCAAGGCCTGTACCTAAACACAGGGCAACACACAAACACAGATACTACTATTACAATGTCATAAATATAAAATATTATCCTTTATGGAAGTGTAATAGTAGTGTCATTATGTGCTGAAAATGACCCATGACATTGTAATAGTAGCTTCCGTTTATATTGACGTCCTTCTGAAGACGGTCACTAGGACCGAAACATGTAAAGAATGAAAGATTAAAAAAAAAACATTTATCAATCACACTGGATGGCGTTAATAATTTTTTATATTATTGGTAGTGTGACGGACCAGGAAGAGCCAAGTCAATTTAATTTCATAATTCACTGTAAATACTGGAAATATTTTCCTATGTAGCTTCATTGCGAACTCATTTCATTGGTACCGACAAAAAATGGCATGGGTTATTCTTCTGAGAAACCTCTGAGTATGTGGACACCTTGCTACCACTACTGACATTCTTCACGGGGAATCCTCAAAATTAATTTATATCGGCGAATATACTAAATCTGACATTCCTGCATATTCTCATGTGTCCTGGCAGCATTATACCATTTTTTTTCAAATAAATTAGCCTTATAATAGTAACACTTTTAATATTCATAATAATTTATATCTCTATGAGGGCTTTATCCATCCATTTTATTCCTGCGAAAATTAATCTTTATCCAAACAATTAAGACGAATAAAATAAGTGCGAGTGTCCCATAGATAGCATTCGGCCTATGTTGCAAATAATTTATTACTTAAATGTATACATAAGGTTTTGGTAAAAAGGTAGAGTTATCGCTGTAACAGGGCATGGAGGTCCATATGGTTGTGACAGGTCGAGGCTCCCATATTTTCTAAACAATCGGCTCACAGATGGCAGTGGATTGTCAGTCTTATGCGCCGGCCGCCCCCTTACTCCCAGAAAGATTCCTGGCACTCATTTACGTTAGAGGCTGAGTCGACCCCACGACAATAGTGCGCCTGGAAGGATCAGGTAAATTAAAAAATCCAATAACCTCATTGGAAATAGAACCTACGATCTTCCGGCTTGTAGCATAGTGCCTCAACTAACTACACTGCAGCGTGGTTCTGGCAGAACATCAGAATATTATTACTACTGAATACAATAAACAAACCAACTCCGTGGTTTTAGTCTGCAAGAGAACCATACCGACCGAGCGACCGCCTCTTGTCGGCGAAGTAAGTGTCAACTTTTGCGGATAGAGGGTGTCACGTGGTCAGGGCAACGAATCGCCACGGCCATTAATTTCCAGTTTTCTAGACCGGAGTCGCTACTTTTCCGTTCAAGTAGCTCCTCAATTAGCCTCACAAGGTTGAGTGGACCCCGTTCCAGACCCACTACTTCTCAGAGAATCTGGTAGCACCGGGAATCGAACCCGGACCTCTGGTTCTGTAGCCAGGAACTCCGACCACTAGACCACGGAGTCTGTTTATATACTGTTCTCACTCTACCTAATTCTGAAGAGCAAGCAGTCAGCCATATCAGGAAGCGGTACAATATTTTCACTCTATTGAATTTAACAGCTCTCCTCTGCCGTCGTCAAAGCGGAATATGGAATTGAAATTAAAACACTGCCTTTTTGTCTGATTGTCTGCAGTGCCAGGGCGATGTATACAGTGCATTGCATATCCCTTGTTCTCAATATCGTACATATTGTGACATGTTGCGCAACGGAGAAGNGGTAAGCGTGATGGAGTTGTAATGTGGCCGTTGGCGAGTTCAGTAGTAGTCGAGCGAGTGTGTTATCAACAGTTCTCCAGTCGGCAGACTACAGTTGGAGTATAGCAGCCGTCGCGGAAAGAAGAACCGGACGTGTGTGTAATTGTGTAATTGGGAGCGTGTGATACAGTGATACATAGCTCCCGTACTGTGAAACGTGCAGTCTACTGACAATTGCGTGATCTGATTTACGAATAGGGTTATAAGTTGTGAAACCCCGCAATATTGTTATAATTAATTGTAGCCGTGATTTGTAGGTTGTTGAATAAACTAATTAACAATCTCTACGGCGTCTTCAGTAACGAAACACGTTACAATATATTAAGGATCTGTGGGTTGAAGTATTGTTACGTGAAGCAACATATAATATTTCTGTCACGTTCTTTTTGAAGTACCATGATATATATATATTTTTTTTTTCGGAATAGCGAAACAGATCTGTTTATTATTAATGAATACTCTTCTAATAGTCACATTAAACTGAGCCGTGTTTTATATTCGGATGGCTAAGGAGTAGCGTCTTCCGGTCCGGTACCTTCCCTCCTTCATCCCTCCCGAGACAGCCACGTTCTGATTCGTTTATCGTTGGCCCAGCATCCCTTTTTACCATGCGAATTTCTGTTCCTGCTATGTTTCGAAAGGAAGACCTCCGGTAGGAGGGGAGATATGAGGGCACGCACTCTGCTGCTTACCATCGGTCGGCAAAGTAGGTCGTAAAATTCCTTTTCTACTCTTCGCTCCGGCCGCTGAGGGCAAGAGGCCTCCTTGTTGCAACGGTAATGCAAGTTTTCCGTTGGGGATGTTGCGACGAGGTTTTGTTACAGTATTATTTGTTTGGGTTTGCTACTGCCCCATACAGTGTTACTGTTATGACCATATAAACGGAACAACGTTGCGATCTGAATTGTATCGCAATGTTACGCGTTTTGGGGAGATTTTCTAGGTCTGGGGTAGGCGGGCGGCTCCGCGTGATTACTTTACGTTATTTGGTTTTCCGTCTGGACCGAATAAGGTGGCCGAAATCATAGTTCTGTAGCTGCTGCAGTGCATATTTGTATTACTGCAGAAATGGTCAGAGCCACTGTCATTTTCTTATTATTCTGAGTTGTCTGTCATGAATTTATGTTTCGTTGTTATCAAAGACTTGTCATTTTGAGATTCTGCCTTTTCTCGCAGAAGACTTAAGATTGGACACCCAACTTCATCCGGGGAGCATTGTGAACACGATAATGAAATCAGGGATGAAGGCAGGTAGAGAGTAGGTAGAAGCAGGGAGGAGCTGCTAAACAAGTTTACTTAAATATGTACGTGCACTTGTATGTTATGTATCTCGAATATAGTAAGACCAGTCAGTATTGGGAGAAACGGCGGCAAAGTTACGATTTTTCAAGTTCATATTCGAAAGACTTCTTCACCTTCATAACAATATATACAGAATCAATTTTTGTATGATCATGAAGGTCACGTCATAGATAGAAACAACCGGAAAAATATTTACTTAAGACTAAATGTAAATAACTATCTAAGGTTGGGGAGGGGGGAGGACAACCCCACATGAAGTTAGCTGGAAGCTAAAATATAAAACGAGAAAACAGATTGAAAGCAGAAATAATATTGGTGCAGTATTGATAGTATCAATAACAATAGCAATAGCTGAACTGACTTAAGCAATTAGAGTAGATTGTAGGTTTATTTTGTTTGTAAGTACTAAAGTTTTATGTTTGTACGTATTAAAACTGCACCACAGAAATCTGGTGTTACGTGGACATAGCTCGATGTTTGAAAGGAAACTCAAGTCAATAAACTAAACTAAAAGTCATGTCATAAGGGAAACCAAAGCAGGGAATCCTAAAACTTTTCTCGACCTGACTGAAGAAACATTCACAGGCGTCTTCGTTGGCTGTCTTCTCAAGTTTCCTAATTCATTCTAGCAGTATTTTAATCAGTTTACAATCCAATATACTCGTAACAACTGTGAAAATGTAGCAGAAAATTCGTGGAAATATGCGATAGAAAATTTTAACTAAATTTAAGATTGTAGGATTTGGCGTTCTCACAGCGATGATTATGAAAATTTCTTCCTTCTGGCATACAACACCGTGTAGTCTTTCAAAGTCAAACAACGTTTCGAAAGAACGCGTCTCCTCCATCTTCAGGGTCGAAGAATAAGCCATGCAAGAAATCAGCATGAAGCAGGCAGCAAACAACTAGTTCCTTTAAGATCTAAAAGTTTGTGATGATGGTAAATTGTTACAATTAATATTTTGCTGGACATTATCCATCATCTTGTCTATTCTAAAAAACAGTCTAATTTCTATTAAAAAACACAACGTTTCGGGAACTGGATTCTGTCCCCGTCTTCAGGTAAAACCTACTCAGTTGGGTCCAATAGACAGAGCTAGCCCCTATCTCCGGACGATAGGGGCTAGCTCTGTCTATTGGACCCAACTTAGTAGGTTTTACCTGAAGACGGGGACAGAATCCAGTTCCCGAAACGTTGTGTTTTTTAATAGAAATTAGACTGTTTTTTAGAATAGACAAGATGATGGATAATGTCCAGCAAAATATTAATTGTAACTAGTTCCTTGCTTGGGTTACTATTCAATCCTGAAGATGTAGTCGACATGATCCTCCGAAACATCTGTTGACTTTGAACAGACTACGCGGTGCTATATCCCAAACTTCAGGTTGTCAAGTTAGCCAGCCAGGTAGGCAACTTAACCAGCAGATCAGCTTGGCAGGGTAATATAGACCGTGAAAGAATGTCATAGGGACACAATTGAATTCGAGAATAATAACAGTTGCAAGCGACTTTCGCCACTGAATCGATAAGTGTAAGCCTAAAAGATTTATTTTTGCCTTGATTTTGGTTTATAGGAATATATAGGCTGAAAACGGTGTTACAAAATATATTTAAAATCTCAAATAAAAAATACTTTATATAAAAAATAAATTCGATCTGCTTGGTTAATTTTTCTGTCGCTAAGTTTAGGCTTATATTAATTTCAATTGGAAGAGTTTGGCTTTTTATGGTACTATTTTGTTTCCTTCAGAGCCTCTTAATTGCACTTCATCCACGTATCTGAATGCTTCTTGGTAGGCTGAATCAAGCCATCATGAATATAACATACTGCAGTATAGATTTTCTCTTGCTACTGAAGTTGAGCAGAGACAAAAAGAATTTATGGTGGATAGGCAGTTAATTTTTGGGACAATAAGCATTGGGCTGCTGTATCAGCAACATTTCATAAAACCTATCAGGAACGTTTCCGAGAGCATGACAACTTTATATTTAAAAAGCCATATGAGAAATTACTGAATTTTAAGTCTGAAAACTGTATCCAGAAACTGGACATAAAGGATGCAAATATTTATAAATATCAGATATGAAGAAAATTCGCGGAATCTTCGAAGAGTCGTGGATAGAGACATGGGTTAAAGAATCAGTTTCTGGACTCAAAGTCAACTAAAACATCAATTAATATTTCAATCACGTTTTCACCTCACTTCTTCACTCACGAGAAATTGTTGGTATATTATATGAACTGCACCGCATCGATCAAAATAATACATCACAAAAAAAACAGTCGGAATTTTGTTCTACAACCGTAAAATATCTGCAGAGCGTCTTAAAATGTAAGGCGTTTTCTTGCTTTGAGACGGGCAACTTTTAGTGAATACAAACTTACAAGAATAGCCTATGGGAACATGCAGATACATAATGACGCTTTCTAAACAAAGTAAGTCATATAACGAGAGGATGAATATGAATAATGAATCCGAATGAATTGTGGAGAAGTCATCACCTGCTTTTAATGCAATATCCCAAAAGTACATAGAAGGACCGGAGGAAATCACAAAATTCCCCGGACATGACAGCAGGTTCTAGGGCCAAAAGCATAAAAAGGCAAACGCGTGTTATATTAAGCGAGAATAATTCGATTCACACAAAGGCATACACTTCCAAAATTATATTTAAAACAAAACCAAGTGTTTGGGAATAAATTAAATGCAATATTTAACGTATTTTTGTTTTACTTAACAACTGCATCAGTAGTCAAGGTTACATATTATCGAATGGTATAATAATTAGTGAATAATGAACTGAAAATGATTTCCATGGAAGGGGCAGGGCCGTAATTTAAGGTACTAACTAACTATATGGAACAGAGTCCTTAAGAAGCCGCCAGTCGCTCAGCTCTTCAAAAATTACTCAAAATTTTATGCAAGCCGAAAATTTATTACCGTGTTCAGAGGAGCCCTCCACTGTCCGTATCCTGAGCCAGATAAATCCGTTCGACAGCCCTCATCGTGTTCCTTTCAGATCCGTTTTTACATCACCCTGTCACCTGTCTACGTCTTCATAGCGGTCTCTTTCCTTCGGGCTTTCCTATCAGAATCCTATACGCATTCCCTAGCTTGAGGTACTATGTCGGAATTTGTCCGATTGGGACCGAAAATCCTAGTCAGGATAAGCAATCTCCGAACCCAGAGGCTCCCAACTACGAAGTAGAATTGCCTCCCACTCGGCCACCTTATCAGGTTTGATTGGAATAGAATACATTATTGTTGCGCTGACAGCAGATTTCTACGTCACCAGAACAATCAACGTCAAGTGTTTTCTGTCGGAACTCATTAGCGCCAATGCGTAACATCTGTTAACAGTCTTATCCCACCTCTGGGTGCTCTTCAGATTGGATGAGCTGATATTCTTTCTGCCGCCGTCCAGAGAGGAGGTGCTAGTACTTAGCACGTCAGACAACACTTCTCCGGTTGTGTAAAACTCCTTCAGCCGCTGCTCCCGCAGCTTGTACATGCGGGCGCGGATCTCTTTCTTGCGCCCGAAGTCCTCCGTCTGCTGCCACTGTAAAACCACATAATTTTGACTGTAATTAGCACCATTCTCATGTTTGTGGCGTAATACCCCTTAAATTAAGCTTTAATACAGCCTAATTGTTACATCTGTCGTTACTGCCTTTGCATTTTTATTCCACTCACTTTAGAAAGCACCATTTAATACATGATTCAGCCAACAAATAATTAATTCATCCAAAATATTTCGGTTATTAAGTCACAATCATGGACGTTCAACTAAATTACTAATATCATATTACAGCATTCTGTTGCCCTGTGTAGAATAAACTAAAGAGAAGAAGACGAGTGAATTTAATCGAATTAAACACAGACGGCAAAATCTATAAAATGTTATTAATCCTTAAATTGTTAAAATCACAGTCATGTATCCCCATCTGAAACTTTAAAAATATTGTACAATAACGCATACGGTGGATGCTGAAATCACATAAGCCAACAATCAGGCTGACTCAGCCGGGATAACGGTACAACAGAACACACATCTAATTGGAAGTGATGAAGGACACAATTCAGAAGGCGAATCAGAACATCCATATCGTCAAGACACAAACTGTAATGCAAACCGACTGCTTTCATGTCTACATTGAACTTATGAAATATCACACCATAATTTTCATGTTGTCGACGTTGAAATACCATACTTTGTAAAGAATGAACTTTTTCTTTTTTTTTTCCTTTGGCGCTACAGCCCCAATTTAAGCCTTGGTCTACCTCCATGAAACTCTCCGTTTCACTTCGGTTTACTAGATCTTAGACATTCGGTAAGACTCTTTGAGCAGGTGATCAGCTCCTCGCAAGGCCCCTCTACCTGTATATAAACATATAAAAACACACAAAAAACACTAAACAGCCATACCATGAGTGGGATTCGAACCTACGATCTCGGCTTCCGAGCGAGCGAAGACAGCACATGCCTTAGACCGCTCGGCTACCGTGACCGGGAAGACTGAACGTTAGTAAGGCAAATACTTCCTCAGCTCCTTAAAGGCTGTCAACGAAAATTGCCTGAAGACTAGCTGCAATTTTTAGTTCAGTTGCCACGATGCATCAATACCGAGTCCAAACTTCTCCTGATTTTCCTTTCCACGCAGAAAACGCGAAGAACATTATCTACGTAACTGTGTCGGTCCGGTAGCCTCTATTATCACGTGACGTCATGTCATATCAGGAATGTTAGCAAGAATAAATGTACAAATTTTGTCCCATTTTAATTTGGTTCATTTATTTATTTGCCCCTTCTCTCTTTTTTTCCTGTGTTTTAATTATTTTCTACACCCGCATATTTGTCTTCTTGAGTGTTCTCGCTCTTATCCTCTCATCTCGTTGCAGAAATATATCCCGTGGTTACTTTTGCACGATAACACTGTTATGACCTACATGCTCCAGACACGGCCGCCGTAGTAGCCCGATACTTCCATAAGTACGTATTTGTGGTTAGAAGCTGGAGGTGTCCGTCCAGTTAAAGGAATCAGAAGTGATGAGAATTTGATAAAAAATGTTGACACGAATTCGGGGGCAATTCTTCAGCAGATGAAGAGTGGACAGACGTGGGGAGCCAATCGGGTGTCTTTTATTTTCTGCTTCCCTTAAAATCGCCTAAAAATAAAACCCGAGACTTCAGGTTAGGAACTCCCTGAACCTCATCATGTCACGTTTATTTCGTTGCCACGAAGAAACAAAAAAACTTCCTGAGAAGCTTGATGCTGAAGTCGTGGGCAACCAATGCATGTCTATTTCGCAAGGAAGCTGATACCATGATCTAGGTGTGATCACTGTACTATTTTAGGTTAGAAATTGTTATGCTTCCTAATACGGCATTGCCTTTAATGACTTACGGAGTAGGTCAGGGCCGTATGAAGAGAGGGCGGTGGTTTCAATTCACTGCTTGAACAATTCTGTGTTTAGCTGGACAGATAATCGTTAAGAGAACACTTTCCGTTAATACAATGAACTGGCAATTATGTTCCTTTCTAGATATCAACATCATGGCTCTCGGGTAATTTAATTATTTTCTAAATATGTATTAAAACTATTGATACTGGTTGTTACAATTCTGGGCCTATGCTGGAGCGATTAAAAATCATATCTCGGGATTTTCATCACACCATTTTAACCGCCCTGCCTGGTGAATACAGGCAGAAAGAAACCGCTGGTTAGCGCCTGTTACCCAGGCATCTTAATGGCTCTATGTTGCCGGTAGAGTATTTAGTCTCGGTTTTATCGTAGAATTAAATATAAGCGATGGGATAAATATTAGTGTATTAGTGTAGGTCAACATGACTTAAATTGGAATTTAGGTTTTCTTCTGGGGCGACCATATCGTCTCCATCTTCACGGTTGAAGAGTAAGCCAAGCAAGAAACCAGCATGAAGAAGGCAGCAATCAGAGCTCTGCCTGATGCCTGTTTCATGTTGGTTTATTGCTTGACTTATTCTATGAACCTGAAGGTGGAGGTGATATTTTCCCCCGAAATGTCGGTTGACTTTCAGTTGACTACATGTTGTTATATCCTAGCCGATGGAGCCCTTCAATAAGAATTGAACTAGATCAGCGCTGTTAAATTAATCAGTAATGAAACTATTACAGAACAGGAAATTAGGGCAAAAGCCTTATTGCGTTGGGGTTCGAAGAAGGGACACGACACACATTTTTCAGTTCCCACAAGATTTAGGGCAATCCCAGGTTCCTTCACGGAACAAAATACAGTAAACCAGACGACAAATATTTGTCCCAAAGCAAGAAATCGACATATGCATTATAAAGCTTTATATCTTGTATTATACCGGCTGTCTCAAAAGCGCGCAACGAAGGCACAAACAGATTATTGCTAAAACGTATAGGCTAATTCTCTGTTACAATATTGTGACGTATAAACCCGTTCCCGCGGCAACGAATACGCATGCATCAATAGAGTTACTGTTGGAAAAGGCGTGTTTTCTATGTGGTCCGTGCCGACATGTTATAACCAGGAGTGTTGGAGCATTGAGTTCAGTTATGAGAAGGCAACGGCATGAGCACAGACACTGAAAATCTGCATTGTGGAGAGCTGTTACCAAGCAACGACTAGGGAAGACTATAAGAGACTGAGGTTTAGCATGTGCGGTAGTAAAGGTTCTCTGCACCACTTAAAATTTTCCAAGGTGCACACCGGTCCTCGATTTGCACACGGTTTTTAGCCTTCCGTATGTATATGATTATATAACAAAATTGTGCAGGCAATAAGCAGAAGTCATACAAAATCATGAGAATGAATATGTTCGCGGTATAGGACAAGTAGACGCCAGACATATAAAATATAAGAAGCTTAAACTTGGCAGTGGTCAAGCTTACAGCCGTTTAAGTGACTAAACTGCCTTTGTACGAGTATCATAAGACACGTAAGATACACATGATCTGCTCTGCAAAGCCTGTACTGACAGAGGGCTTGTGTATAGTGCAAAAGGAAGAATTCTCAAAACATGCTATATGTGCGATACGTACACTAGATGAAAGAGACCAAACCACCATTTCGTCAGAGAGGATATTACATAAAGTTTATTACCGCAAGGGTTAAGTTGAAAAGAAAAATTTTTGGTCGTGGGTATCACGGGGTTTGACGCCAAGACGAAATGACTTGCGGTAAACGGCCATTCATAAAGTAACTTTGATTTTGACTTTGTCTTTGTCTTTGACTTTGACTTGTGCTGTTGTGATTTGTAAGGTGTGTTGATCAGCGATAGCTCTGTAATTGCTTATACACGTGGTTCCGAGTCGTGTGTGTAAGTACTCAATAAATCCATTCTCCAATCCAAACCCCGTCGATAGTCACCCCCTAAATCGTGAAAACTGGTGTCAGGGGTGGTTGGCGCATAAACGTTATCACGCAATTTTAATGGAGCTCTCCTCTTGCCACTGACATTTCTCTGGCATGCCGTCGATCTCCAGTGTATTGGTATGTAGTGGAGTCACTGGGGATATCGTCGAGATTTGTTTGTCCGCCTAGGCGTATCGGATTGTTGCATCACTGTAACAGTCGCTGAGTCATTGTTGCAACGGAAGAGATACACGAGATACATGATTACAAAGGATGAATCGAGAGACGCGTGAAAGGAAGCGGCAGAATAAGTAGGACATCGGAATGGAAAAAAAAAACAAAAAAAAACTGTGGAATGAGCGCCACGAAGTCGGTGGTTCAAATTCGTCAAAATTTGTAGGATGTACCAAAGAGAACACAGGCATTTTCACCTGAAAATTACATTTTTGTAGAAGTACGATATGTAGTAGATATGAAGTCAAAGATAAGCTGCAGAGCTTAAACGTCTTTTGGAAGAAATAAGTCTCTTTGTCTTAACCAAACAAGTTCCACAAAAAGAAAACAGACCGCGCTATAAATCGCTGAAAATAATGCGTCTCCTCGAAAGGAGTTTCGTAGTCATGAAATGAAGAAATTTCTTAAGAAGCTGTCAGGATGAATGAATAAGGACATGAAGCAGCATACACGTGTCTACACCAATGGCACACGTCTGCAATTATGTGCAGATGGTTTAACCGGAGGAGAATATTATGGTCATGCTAACTATGCAACCAACTTCAGGAGCAGAGTCCTATCTGAGAAACTAACAGTTGCACTGCTGTTCAAGCAACTGTCTGGCTTTTATGGAAGCCAAGTCACGGTAACAAGAGCTCAGCGCTAGCCCGATGAATCCAGTCAACACCATAACATCCTATGTCTTTAACATCGATTTTAATCCTCTCATATACACCTAGGTCTCCTACCCTCATACTCCATGAATAAAACTTTGTGTGATTTTTCATCCCTCTAATGAGGGTCTCGCCCTTCTTGACTTCCTTCATTTCATCAGCCAAATAATATCTGGTGACGTGTAAAATATAAATTTCCTCATTACTGGAATTTATCCAGCGTGTTCTTATTCCTCGGTCCAAAAGAAGTTCTCAGAACTGCTCAGAACTCAGAACACTAAACATTGTTGGAGAACAATGTTTAGTGTTCTTTGTATATCCTTTCACGTTAGGAACCAACACCAATATAGGACGCGCCATAGCTCAAGCGATTAGTCGCTGGCTTCCCACTACGGCGGGCCGGGTTCGAGCCCGGGTCTGGTGAAGTGGGATTTGTGGTAGACAAAGTGGCGCTAGGGCAGGTTTTCTCCGAGTACTTCGGTTTCCCCTGACAATCTTCATTCCACCAATTTCTCCATCATCATAATCACCCGGGGCAGGTACAATGGGCCAATCAGTGGCCGACGTGCCGAGGGCGCCCAACTGGACTCAATCCCCAATATGCGAATTAAAAAAAAAATACCAATATAGAAAAGTAGGTAAATTATTAGTTTTACATGTTCTATCTCTACGTTTCTATGTATTAGAAAGGAAGACAAGTATTCGTAACAGAATAGTAGGAAGCATTTTTCGGCTTCGATCTGCTTTTTTCTTCTGGTGAACGAAATTTTGATTTATTAGCGTCTTTCACAAATAGGTCTATTTGGACTTCTCCACATGTTAGAAGGGTATTATATATCGGAAATAATTCTGGAGTTAGGAGCAGACACAAAGTGGAACATTGGCTGCACTCTCATATTGCAGAAGAATCTTTCTGTTGTTGAAGCCTCGCTTAATCTGCCCAGCAATCCCAGCAAACAACTGGAAATATAAAGGGCGTCCAGGGAATCATTCCATGAACGTCATGAATACGTTATATCGTTTATATCTTTGTATAGCCTACAAATGTATTGTTTTACTGTTCAGTAAAACATTAAACAACAGATCTGTTACTGCAAGTTGTTTCCTGTCTTATTTTATAGAACTACGCTTTGCCATTTCCTTTGGCTATACGCTGTAGAATATAGGCACGGGTTCGCTTAGTGGGGGGTGGAGTCCAACTGGGTCCACTCGGCATGGCGGCCACTTATTGGCCTATTGTAGCCTGCCCGAGTGATTATGATGATGGAGAATTTGGTGGAATGAAGATTGGCAGAGGAAACCGAAGTACTCGAAGAAAACCAGCCCCAGCGCCACTTTGTCCACCACAAATCCCACTTGACCAGACCCAGGATCAAACCCGGGCCGCTGTGGTGGGAAGCCAACGACTAACCGCTTGAGCTATGGCACGGCAGAGACACGGGTTGATTCTGTATGAAAAGGGAAAATAATTTAGGAAGGAGCGGTCGTGGCCAGAACCAAGTGATTTCGCAGAGTTTTCCTGGACGAGTCTCCCGTCGAATAAAACATTCCTTTCAGGAAAGTCGACCTCATAGTCGAAGTTCGGAACTGGGAGTTTCCGAAATCGAAGCAGGAGTACGAGCCACAATGCAAGCAAGCATGTTACAGAATAGTAGCTGTGTACTCTGTCACTTACCATTCTACGCAGAAGGTCTTCATCTTGTATGTGGGACACGTCACTCACTTCGGCCGACATGGCTCCTGCCCCTCCACCTGCCAAGTAGAAACACAAACATTAATAATTGCACGGTTCAGGGTGACTGTACTTGCACTTGTGGAGGTGAACCACGCTGTAAGAGAGAGAATGTTTGCCGCACGATCTGCTCCGTGAGTAACGGGTTCCGTAAGCATAGGACACAAAACGGGGTGACTCCAGGGCCGTCATGGAAACTGATGATGGAGAAACGGTGAGTTCTTCCTGTGCTTAATTAATTAAGCTCCACGCCATGAAGACGCATGGAGCAGTGGAGGCATAGCTCCACAATTCTTGACCTCGGCACTAGATGAAAGTGAGTTACCTTCACGCCTCGGAAGCTTTACCTCCGGTAAAAGAGTCCTCGGCCTGTTGGATAGAAGGCCAGTTGGGCCCCAGAGCCTGTCTGTATGCTGCGGAGTAAAAAAAAACATCTTTTGCCGGGAATCGAACTCCTCCAGTCCAGCTGCTATCTCGACGCTATACCGACAAAGTTATTCTGGATCACAAAATTTAATATTTTTCTTGAAATTATACAATATTCCGAATTAACAGCGGTACCCCGAATACAGGAAATCAAAATGTGTACTCATCTTCGGGATTTTGCGATCTGTGTCTAATACTCAACTTCGGTTTTGGGTCACGGTGACGACTGCAATGCCAACCGAAACGTTGGAGAAGATTTAACAAACAACAATGCTAAACCCCGAAACAGGGACTCGCACAACTCATTGTATGGTTTAATTTTAGCTTTGCATGAACTGGTCCTGCTCTGTAACCCAGCAGTCTATTGAAGAAGAGGATCTGAACAATACCGGTCCGCCCACTGTTGTCAAGAAGGGAATCACTGAAATATTTCCCTGTCCGGAATCAAGTGATGACGTCATTCTTGGCTTCCCACTCTCATCACGTTCCTCTCAACCTACGCGACATACATGCACCTTCTTCATTTGCCAGCCACGCGAAGAGCTGGAACTTTAATCCAAGTTTCGGGAGGCACTGGACAAAGAAAAGGGTTTCGGCAAGAGTAAAACAGTACTGTATCGGTGTATGCCTTCCCCAGAAACGTTTTAAATTCGCCGATATTCATGACAAAAGATATGACGGAGATTTGAAGGTAATCTCAATGCCACATTACATCTCTTAAATGCATTTAAGAACAGCGGTCATGTGAAGCCCTATGGGAGTGCCTGGAATAAACGGGGAATTTGTCTGTTAGTGCCTTAAAAGATATGTATAGTGTATCTCAATAGCGTAAGATTTCTGTAAGCTTCTTTGACCAGAATTAAAATTAACGTTGTGATGCTGCGAAACATTTTAAATGCACAACAAATGATGAATCCGTGTGACTTAAATCTCAATTTTCTGAGAAACGTTCATCCGCGCGAGTCTGTGTGTGTTCATACGCCTACGACAAAGTATTTGAGAGAATTTTTGCCTAAACGCTCTAAGGTCACTCTGTAGACCTATTCTGTAGCATAAAACAGTAAGAGAAGTAACAAATATTCCCTTGATTTCAAGAATTTTCATATAACTGTATTCAATGATCATGGAATTTAAGAAGTTCTTCTGGGATATAACGCCGTGTAGCCGGGTGAATGTCAACAGACGTTTCAGCGGAACATGTCGCCTCCATTTCAGGGCTGAAATGTAAGCCCAGCAATAAAACAGCATGACTGAGGCAACAAGGCAGTAAACAGGTGTTACACCGCCCTTCTTAACCATCGCCGTGAGAGCCTCAAATGTTACAACATGGAATTTCATTCAGATCACCGTAAATCAGCAATTTAAAGAATCAGTTGGCTGCAAAGTTAAGAAGTTCTTCGGGAACGTATGTAAGATTAGCAACGAGCACTCTCCGATTCGCACTAACACACTGCTACACTTCCAGTTCCCCCCTTCTCTCTTCATTATTGGCAATGAGCAGAGTTTCTTTCTCTCGTCCGAACTGGATGAGTCAAAAAGTGACTGAGAACGTTGTCTGTAAGAAAAATTAGAAACTTATTAACTTATCTATCTATAACTCTGCAGCCCTTTCGTCTGAATCCGGCCGATTTTCAGTTCATCTTTTACACAGTCGGTAGGACTCCTTGCATGGGGGATCAGCCCGTTGTAATGCTGCTACCTATATACAGAAGAACACGAACACAGAATAAACGTATATAGACATTCATGGCTTGAGTAGGATACGAACCCACGATCCCATTGTTTAAGTGGGCGAAGACAGTTCATGCCTTAGACCGCGCGGCCACTGTGATCGGCAATGATTAACTTTTTTTTTTCCCCTTGGCACTACAGCCCCAGTGGGCCTAGGCCTACCTCCATGAACTTCTCCGTTCACTTCGGTTTTTCTAGATCTTACACATTCGGTAGGACTCCTTGGGCAAGGCCTCTACCTGTACACAACCACAGAAAAACGCACACAAACATCCATGCCCTGAGTAGGATTCGAACCCACGATCCCGGCTTCCGAGCGAGCGAAGACAGTGCGTGCCTTAGACCGCTCGGCTACCGTGACCGGTCCACTGATTAACTTAAGGACATAAACTGTTCACTCCAGCCTTCGTAGTTCCTAATATTTGAGATTTCTTCCCCACATTTGTAATAAATTTCCTTCGATACCGTTCGAGCTAGGTCCGTATTCATGAGGTGACATATTCGAATCTGGGCCGAGACACCGACTTCACGTGAGATTATTCTTCGCATTCCTCAAGGACAATTCCAGGAGGGTACCTCGACTAAACCCAGACTACTTCTTTTCAAATCCGTCCATTCACCAATCTTTCTTCCTTCGGCGCTACAAGCTGTGAGACAGTGCCGTAAATAAACTAGAGAAGAGATACAGCGATAGCCCCCATTACACAACAACGCTGTACAACATATCCTCGTCTTCATACTTTTTAAACAAGACGGAATAAAAGCAGTTCTCAGCGTTCATAAGACCGGTGAACAAACACTGCATATGAGAACTACCGAGAGTGTACGGAATGAACTATTATGCAGCTGGAACCTTTGTTTACTTAACGACGTTTTTAATATTACAGATTATATAGTGTTGAATGATACGGTAATTAGTGAGAAACGACTAGGAATAAAGTTGAGGGAAGCGGTCGTGGCCTAATTCAAAACACTATTCTGGTATTTTCGTGGAGAGAGTGGGGAAATAATGAAAATCGCCGGCCCGGATAGCCGGACCGTGGGCCGATATTTGAACTTGGGAACACAAAGCAGAATTACTGTCCACTGTAAAGCGACGGCCAATAACAGCCCTAGTGAGGTCATGGCCTCAGGTCTGACCTTTGTCAGAGGCAGGATTGTTGGAAGAACAACTAAATGAATGTTAAGTCCATCGTAAACAGTGAATATGAGTGGGTATTATGATCGCAGAATTCCAAGGAAACGCATGTTTATATAGTTGCTTGGTACCCTATAAATTCGAATGTAATGTTCGATGTGCTGAGTAAAATTGAATATTTACGTCTCAGTTGCCAACACTGAGTGTAATCTGCATAGCAAGCCATTGCAGTTTCCAGGTTACAAGCCTGCTAACGTGTGGGCTTGTCTTAGACGCCCTTAGTTCGAGTCCCGGTCATGACATGATTGTGGCCTGCCTTGAAACTGACAAGTAACGTAGGTGGAACCAAGTTGTGCTCCGGCAGCGGCCATAAAGAGGGCGATAACACCCGGACTCCCAGCTGAACTTTCAGCATAGCAATCTGAGTTACACGCTGGTATTCAGAATCACAAATTGAAAGCAGAGTTAGTTCATGAAACTGATTGAACTCAGACACAATGGATATATAGGGGCGCCATTGTGCACAGCCTCCATACATGACGGACTGCACCATCTCGAAGCCTAGTGCCTTTTTATAATCCCAACTGACAAACCTCGCAAATTATTTCTGGTATGACTTCTCACGGCAGGGACCGGGGTTCGATCACTGGGGGCACTTCATGTAAGATCCGCGGCGGACAATTTACCACTAGAAAAGGGTTTTCTCGGAATTTCTTCCGTTCTTCCCCCGGTCTGAGCCAATAGAAACTGTAGGCAGGAAAACGGCCATTTTCAGCGCTATAATATTGTCTTTCGCCACAGGGGGAAATGGGATTGCGAGAAAAGACAGTCCTCATGGCATTTTGGTTATTGTTACAGGAGGGGGATTAATTCAGCCTCCATTTCCTCACAGCTCTTATGGATCTGAGCTGCTATTTTTCCTTGCAACCTGTGCATCAAATACAACCGATTTCTCGTCCTACACAATTCAGCCCTGTATATGGAAACAGCATATTCTTCCAAGAGGTCGGTATCCTCCTACAAGACTAACATAATGTCCCGCCCTAGAGGGCTACAATCTGAGGAATCACTGTTGTGAAAATCTCATGACAAAAACTGGAATTATAATGCAATGCAGTGTTCAGTCTGGGGAATGCAAAAGATATGGAGAATTTGTGTGACGGAGAACCTGATTTATTAAGATTACATGTTTCTCTTTGTTACACATGAATGGAATTATGAGGGAACTGAACCTGTGTCCTGTACATGCAAAGGTAGAAATTTCTGACTCAGTACACTTGTACTGCCAGCGTTAAAACAAACGTAAATCTTATGTCTCAGTTACTTAACACGCACGTTAATAATTTAAGATTGTACATGGGAGTTCCTTCATGACTTCTACAATGTGCTGGATAGGTAGCTATGATGAAGAGGCAAGAAATACGTATACTCGTATTGTTTTCGTGAGGAAGCTTCTTGGAGAACGTCCACTACGAAGATTAACATGAACTGCTAGGAAGAGAGGCGAATAGCACTGACTCAGTATCTTGTTGCAATTTTGAGTCTTCGGATGACCGCCTCTGTGGTCTAGTGGTCAGAGTTCCTGGTTAGAGATCCAGAGGTCCCGGGTTCGATTCCCAGCACTACCACATTTTCTGAGAAATAGTGGGTCTGGAACGGGGTCCACTCAGCCTCGTGAGGATAACTGAGGTTGGCACTAACTTCGCCGACAAGTGGCGGTTACTCGGTCGGTATATTTCGCGGAGTTATTTTTTTAGTCTTCGAGTTCTGCTACCATATCATAAAGTATTTAAAGTTGTAATGCATATTTTGCAGCGGGAAAAGTCACATTTTATATTATTGGCCTTAGACACGGGAATTTATGTTTTTTCTTCTTTTGCTTACTCTTCAACCCTGAAGATGGAGCCCACATATTCCTCCGAAACGTCGGCTGATTTTCAGCAGACTGCATGGAGTTATATTTGAGAAGGTAAAACTGTTTAAAATATAGACTTTGTTTCTTCATGTTATTTATGAAGAGAAAACTGACTACATACGAGTATATGTGACAGAAGATTCGTCTCACTTTGTTTCAAGCTAGCAATCTTTGCATCTTCTATCACAGAACTTCTTACACACCGGTAACAAAGCACGTGAAAAAATGTTGGTAACAGAACTCTGTTAAAGATCATGTGCAAAGCTGAGACATTCTCGAGTGTGAGAAAATGAAGCGCCCGCTTGCAGAGTATCAAACGTCAATTTAAGTTTTAAAACACCGCAATCGAATTCTTGCCGATCACAGTGGTCGCGCGCTCTAAGGCATGGATGTCTGTGTTTATTCTGTTTGTGTGTAGGTAGCTGCCTTGCGACGGGCTGATCCCCCGTCCAAGAGTCCTAAGAAACTGAAGTGAAATGAGGCGTTTCACAGATGTCTTGTGCTGCAAAGTGGGAGCAACAGGGCGATAAGAAGAAGAAGAAGAAGAAATTGAGTTCTTGTGGTGAAGTTGGTTTATCGCAGGGAACCAATCAGCATAGACTCTAACCGCCCACAATACTGGGGACAGCTGAGACCAGACTAAATTCCAGAAAGCGCAAGCAAGAACAGAACACAAACGGCGAACATGCAACAGCCATATCACTGCGGTGTCCCATCGCAGGATTACCTTGGACAGAAGGAGGACAACTGGTACAAGAGTTGCAGCAGACAGGGGTCAAAGCGTAGGACGCCCAACTTGCCGTATTTGGATTGGAAAATGGGGGTGGAGTGGGGTGGTGGGAGAAGAAACTTATTCAGGCAATTGGGAATTTTTATTACGATTCCCGCCCATTGGATACCCACACTAAATACACCTACGGGTATCTGGACGACCGAACCGATTCTGATGTATGCGTGAGTACACGTATCTCTGAATCATGTAACGCATTATACTACTTTTGTTTATTGTATTATGCTTGATGGACTCTTCGAGCGACTCGGCTGTTAGGTACAGACACGCACAACAAGATGGACACTTGTTAAGGCGGTTATTCAATAAAACCAGTTCGCGGCGCTAATAACAAATATGGCCTATAAAACGAGATTCATTTGAAGAGGCATAATAATATAAATTACCGGTCACGGTAGCCGAGCAGTCTAAGGCATGCACTGTTTTCGCTCGCTGAGTTCGAATCTCGCTCAGGGCATGGATATTCAGTGTTGTGTATGTGTGTGTGCGTTCTTCTGTGTTTGTGTACAGGAAGAGGCCTTGTGATGAGCTGTCCATCCGCCAAAAGAGTCCTACCGAATGTCTAAGATCTAGTAAACCGAAGTGAAACGGAGAGTTTCATGGAGGTAGGCCAAGGCCCAAATTGGGGCTGTAGCACCAAAGGAAAAAATAATATAAATTAAAGGCCCTACAGATGATGAAATGTTAATGAAGATTACTTAAGTGACTCCACCGAGTAGAGTTCTTGGCTCAGGACAGGGACGAGTGGAGGGCCCTTGTGAACATGGTAATGAACCTTCGGGTTCCATAAAATGCTGTGAAATTCTTGAGTAGCTGCAGAACTGGCGGCTCCTCAAGAAGGGCTCAGCTCCATTAGTAAGTAAGGATTGTAGAAAGCAGCTACATATTGCTACTCTGTCAAGTTCAGTATCTCTGAATAAATGCAGCTTGTTTTTCGTACCTTTCCAAGTTATTGAGGTTAGACGATCAAGTTTGTGTTTAACGATTTCCCGCTGATATGTCAACGGCACTTACGCTAACACAGAAAGTGTTGCAAAAAGATGCACCACAGTGATAACCTGGAAATTCGAAAACTGGGCCCAGAGGCCATTACAGCTTTGCCCTCGGAAATATCTTGGTGCAGAAGCCACCAGTATTTTCCGTGACTTTAAAAGCGAGAAGAATCTTGTTTAACTCAGTCAGTACAGTGACTAGGCTAAGGGCTGGAGAACCATAGAGTCAGGTTTCTATTCCGGTGAGAGGTAACAAGTTTTTTGCCGCGCCATAGCTCAAGCGGTTAGTAGCTGGCTTCCCACCGCGGCGGCCCGGGTTCGATCCCGGGTCTAGTCAAGTGGGATTTGTGGTGGACAAAGTGGCGCTGGGGCAGGTTTTCTCCGAGTACTTCGGTTTCCCCTGCCAATCTTCATTCCACCAATTGCTCCACAATCACCCTCACCTATCATCTGGGGCTGGTACAATAGGCCAGAAGTGGCCGCAGTACAAGGAACTTAGTCCCACCCCACTAGCAATAAAAAAAAACAAGTTTTCCTCTTCTATATAGGGTCCAGACTGAGTCTGCGGACTCACCTAGCCTACTATCCAATAGGTATCAACGAATAATTCCCCGGGGGTAAAGCTCTAGTACGTGAGGCCGACCACTAACCTCAATCCAGCTTAGGATTTTTTTGTGGCGCGGTGGTCAGTTAAGCATAAGGACAACGTCATCTTTATCTTACACGAACTTGACAACGCAGCTCAATAAAACCACATAAGCCTTCCGCGGCTGGCGACACTCGGTAAAAATACAAAGCGGCGATTGTAAGGAAATATATATATATAAAAAAAAGTAAAGCTATCCCTGTGACAGGCCCTGAAGGCCCATAGGGTTGTGAGACGCAGAGGGTCCCACATTATCTAGACAATCGGATCATAGATGGCAGTAAGGTCACAGCCTTACATGCCGGCCGCGCTCTACTACCCAAGAAACTTACTTAATTAATTTATGGTACTCATTTCTGTTAGAGGCTGAGTCGACCCCAGGGTCATAGTGCGGCTGGAAGGATTAGGTCAATTGAAAAAATCCAATGACCTCATCGGGACTTGAACCCGCGACCTTCCGGCATGTATCGTAGCGCCTCAACCAACTACGCTTTAATTCATTAAGCACTCCGCTATGAAGACGTACAGACCTTGGCAACAGATAGAGATGAGCTGTCAGCTGCACGTCCTGGTCGCTTTACCCCCCAAGGAAAGAGGTCCTGGTAGCAATTGGATAAGAGGCTGGGTGGGCTCCAGAGCCGGTCTGGACCTCATAGAGGAGAGAAAATATTTTTTTCCTGCTGGAAATCGAACCTAAATTTCTCTGCTGTCCAGCGCGTAGCCCATCGCATTACCGCCTGAACTCTCCCGACTCTGCCTTCTCCTAAAACATTTTCCGATTACGTATTAATGTAAGGTACTCAGACAACCATGAACATCTCATGAGAACAGTAGACTTCAGAAGGTCAAGCGAAACGTGTTACCGCTGAATAATACGTATTGCACTTTAAACATGTGATAGAGCACACACGAGATACGCTGCAACTCTGGATATCCCACGCTCTGAGGCAGCACCTGGAACATTTGTTACATCGCACAAGACGAGATGGACAGTCATTACACCCCACACATTTCGACACGGATCACGCCCGCCTTAATGCACTGCACCTAATACAATTCATGGAGCCACCCTGCCCCAGAGCTGCAAATGCATCCACTTCAGTGCTATTCGTAGTTAGACGTGAAATTTCTGTTGAGATTAACGTAAAATAACGAAGCAAAGCCACGCTTGTGAGTTCCGGATCATAACATCTTGTTACTGATATATTAAAACAATCTCACGTGAAAATTATCTTGTAAACTTAAAAAGTTCTCTTAAAGTGTATTCTTCTACCGTTAAACGAAAGGAAATACTCATTCACAGCGCTAATTTAGTTCGTGAGTTTGCAGTAGTAGTAGTAGTAGTAGCAGCAGCAGCAGGAGCAATAGTAGTGGTAGTGGTAGCAATAGCAGCAGCAGCAGCAGCAGCAGTAGTAGTAGTAGTAGTAGTAGCAGCAGCAGGAGCAATAGTAATGCCACGCTGTGCGAGATGTTCACCTATCATGACCAATGGATAGGTAGAGGAGGACGCCCTGCATGGCCTCCACGCTCCACACCAGGTTTGAATCCTCTGGATTTTTACCTGTGGGGACACCCAAAAGCCCTAGTGTATGCAGCTTCTGTTCGCAACGAAGAGGCACTTCACCATCGTATCATGGATGCCTGTCGGATTATCAGCAATTACTCCGGAATCTTTGAACGGGTGCGGCGGTCCATGACGAGACATGTGCATTGAATCTCACGTAGGACATTCTGAGCACTTATTTTAAATGCGTTCTTACAGTTATAATTAACTAATAATATGTTTCGGGACACATGTTGATATGTATAGTTTTTCTTCTTCTGTTGCCCAGAGTTTGTCCCCAGCTTTCAGTTACACTGCTTCCCAAGAGCTTGCTGGCGAACCTTTAGTCAAGTGGAAGAGAGTACGCGCGCTGTGCAACAGAAATGTTGGGAAAAGTCCACCCTTCAGCGAAGCTCACACCTACAATCATCTCGATAAAAGAGAATTCGCCGTACACGCAACCAACACGTCAGTTTTCGCTTGTATGCTTATGGAACTACTGCCTGAAAGCGGAACATATGGGGATGAGGTGGTATGAAAATACTGGACGAATTAAGAGGAAATATTCCTCTGTGGTCTAGTGGCCAGAGTTCCTGGCTACAGAATCAGAGGTCCCGGGTTACATTCCGCGCGCTACCAGATTTTCTGAGAAGCAGTGGGTATGGAACGGGGTCCACTCAGCCTCGTGAGGATAATTGAGGAGCTATTTCAAGGAAATAGCGGCTCCGGTCTAGAAAACCGAGATTAACGGCGGTGGGGATCCATTGCCCTGACCACGCAACACACTCTATCCGCAAAAGTTAGCACTAACTTCGCCGACAAGCGGTGGTCGCTCGGTCGGTATAGTTCACTTGCGGACTACAGATCACGGAGTTTGTTTTTCTTTTTTTTACAGAAAATGTTGTTACACTGGTCACCACAAGGAAGAAGGCGAAATGGAAGACATGAATATAAGTCGGAAATATATGTTAAGTCCTCTATGGATAACTGAAGTTTAGAAGATGGAGACTGGGGAACAGATGTATGGTTTGGGTGTCTCGCAGCAGTGGTTACGAAGAATTCTGCGATCTTGGATATGGCAGCGAGAAAGACCTCGAAAAGACAGTACAGAAACGGAGAAATTTCCGTCGTCCGAAGAGCTACTAAGCAACGCCCAACAAATGTACAGCAGACCAGAGTAACGGGCGTAAGAAGCTCGTCCGTATGTTCATTATAGCAACAATAAATCTTTTATAGAAGTTCAGTCTCTTTAAGCATCGACAATCCCACAGACAGGTGCAATTCTTCATGCAGTGTCCCTTAATTTTTGTCCACTTTCAAACAAATTGGAATCAGTCATCGTATGTATTAATACTCCCCTGTAATCGAATTTAATGAATATCCGTTCAACAGTACTCGACTTGTTCCATGCAGACACACAGACGAACAAACACGTCGAAGCTGATAGTCGAATTGCGAATGATCCAAAACAAAAAAGCGACGAAAGAGACTACTAAAAGCAGCAGCACCAGACGCTAAGAGTTGACAAAGAGACATATTAATAGCTTCAAGACTAGAGGACCTAGGGGTTTCCAGGACTTTATAAGAACGTCCTTGTGTCACTTTCCAAGTCGCTGACAGCTGCAGATCCCCAAATAACTGAAAAAGGATAGAGGAACGCTTCTATCAACGGAGTAGCTATGGCTCTGTGCTCAGTATTAATCGAATATATGTAGGACATGAGGCTTTCACAATGTTGGTTATCTTCTCCAATACACCGCTGTGTAGTCCGTTGAAATTCAACCAACATTTCGGAGGAAAATATCCTCTCCATCTTCAGGGTCGGAAAATAAATCAAGGACCAAAACAGAACGAGGCAGGTAGCATTCAGAGCCAGATCATGTTCCTCCGAAACGTCGGTTAATTTCCAAAGGAGTCCACGGCTTTATATTCCAGAAGAAAGAATATGTCTCTGTAAATTCTCCCGGCAGATAATTTCAAGAAGACGCTTAACTCGGTTAGGCTTACGAAATGTGATTCGAATTCTCTGCAAAACAAGAGTTAGTTAGTTAGTTATTGGAGAGGGTGGGTTTCCCCATGCACTTAGACCTGTATTGGTCCAGTGTGCTTCCCTCTATGATTTCTACCAGTCTCTATATCCTACCGGTATTGGTGATTACCATCAGTCCCGCCCAGCCAGCGAGACCGGCTCTACTAGCTCAGAGGTATCTATAATGCTTCCCCCATCTACCAGAGGTATTAGAGACTGCTGCTGGGCGGGAAAAGTCCGTAATTTGGCTCAGTGACCTCCTTTGGAGATATGAGGTTCTTTTACGTGCCGTAAAGCTACGACACGGGACCCACGGCTTAAAGTCCCTCCCGGAGGACTTGTTCCCTGAAATTTTCCGCCCTTAAAAATTCGACGACCTCCGCCGGGTATTTGAACCCGCGTACTACGAGTCATGAGGTGGGAACGTTACCTCTAGACTACGGAGGCTGTGCAAAACAAGAGAGTCCGACTCAGTTCGTGGTAACCGGGCTCCATGCGGTTCGTGTGACGGCAGCCTAATACAGCGGAGAACTGTATAAAGCAACATACGTATGCTGGTACAAAGAGCTCTTATGATTAATGACCTAGCCCGACTAAGTGCACGCATTAACATGCTCACTAGAATCTGCATACAGAATACTTAAAAGCATTAACGGTTGTGGTCACCCGCGCTATTACATAATAGCAACCAAGGTCTTCTTCACACAGGTTCTCGGTTGTTGGTGCCGTGAGCACTTTCTCTTGTAAGAAGGGAAGATCTGCGTGAAGTCTTAGGTTCGGGCTGGTGACATAAGCAGCAAGGGAACTTCAGGCTTTACAGTGACAAACCTAAGAGCCGGACGACTAGGGTTGGATTCCCGGCCGGGAAATACCGTATCTCTTCGTCACGACATCTAGTCCTCAATCAGACTCTCATCCAAAGGGTACCAGCCCTCATTCCCAGAGAGTGAAATTTATGTAACAGAGAACTGTGAAGTGTGCTGACGCGCTGTATTAATGAGTCCAACGCATCCAAACCCCCGTCTATAGTCACTAAAATCGTGACAATATTTTGTAATTTTATGCGTAAGAGACTAACTAGCCTTGCATCGTGGGCGGAAGGAATGAATGGGAAGAGGAAGAACTGTAACAATAAATTTAAAAATTCTACCCCCAAATTGTGCAGTTTCAAACAAATATAAATAAACATGCGCTGGAAGGTGCTAGGCCATCCTCCATACGGCCCGGACCTATCACCGCAGAGTCAGATGCGAAGGTCACGGCAGTCCATGGGAAACGCCAGTCTGCACGTCAATGGGATATCTACTTCAGTGACCATGGGGACATTTCGTAACAGCCTCTACTTCTTCGCCCAGAAATCCTTCGACCGGATTCAATTTGAACTTGCATCATTCATCAGTAATCTGTCAAGACGACAGGTCCACAGTCTCTTCCAAAACAATTCCTCCACCTGATGTGATCTGGAGCTTTCTCCTTCAAATGAAAATATCCTCTTCTGTCCCCAAGGTCATCCAGCATCTTCTTACGTCTTCTTCCTCGTCTTCTGGTCACTTCTATCCGCCCCTCTATCTTTCCTTCAATAACTTCTTTTAGACGGCAGTTACCGCGTAAGATATGACCAATCCAATTAGCCTTCCGTTTTCTTATTTCGTGTAGGATATTCCTCTGCTCACTGACTCTGTAAATAACACTTCTTCATTTCTCACATAATCGGTCCAACTGATCTTCTCCATCCTTCTCCAACACCACATTTCGAAACTTTCCAGCTGTTTCTGATCTACTGCCCTAAGTGTCCAAGTTTCAGCCCCATATAAAGCAATGCTCCAAATGTAGCATCTCGCTAGTTGCATCATGTGAATAAATTCCATGCATGCATATAACTGAATATTAGAATTTAACATAAACATTGACATAGGCCACTTATCAACTGTTTTGAAGAACCCTGTAGCTATATTTATTAATTTAAAAACCTTGCAATTAAAGCATTAACACTCCCGAACAAGCAGCGGCACAAAAACAAAAGACGGCAAAGAATTCGGTTCCCATACAACCTCTCGCCTTGTCATCACAGCGAGCGGAGCAGGGCACGAGGCTCTGACAGCCTCCTTCAGCCACGTCTCATTATTTTACAAGAATACAAATGTGGCCGAAGTATTCTGCAAAG
Organism: Cryptotermes secundus; assembly: GCF_002891405.2. Taxonomy (NCBI): domain Eukaryota; kingdom Metazoa; phylum Arthropoda; class Insecta; order Blattodea; family Kalotermitidae; genus Cryptotermes; species Cryptotermes secundus. The sequence continues at coordinate 347,416 of NW_019734311.1, forward strand.
CCAGGACAACAGGTCTACTGATTATCTTGGCAGAAGTAGGAGTGTAGCGCAGACAAACGAAGATCGGAGTGCAAGCGAGACGCCGTCTGAAGGCTCTCTATTCTGAGAGTAAACGTCTGCGCTGTCGGGAGCAACACGGCGAGTGAGGATTGGTCGCAGTTCTTTCGGAGCCCGACGACTGAATAAACTGCGCAAAGTAAAATATTTAGCAGTTTATTTTAAACATAGATCTAATCACTATCACTCTGATCAGCATCAAAATCTTCGTCTGAATTATTATTATTATTATTGACAGTTGCGGCAGTAGTAGTAGTAGTACCAGCAGCAGTATTAATAACTGATATATAATTATTACTGTAGTGAAAATTTGATATAATTTCGAAGAATGCTGTCATCTCTGCTATGACATCATGTAGATTAGTGTATCAACGTAGCTGTTTACCGACTCTGATGCCTCCATCTTCAGAGCTAAAGGGCAACTCTTCAACCCTCAAGATAGCGCCAGAACGTTCCTTAAAAAAGTCAGTAGTAAACATTTACCATATTACACGGCGTCACATCCTGAAAGACAGAAATCTTCAAAGTCGCTGCCATGAGAACGTCAGATTTCGCATGAAGTTTCGTCTTCAAATTGAAAAGAAACAGCAACAAGAACAAATACGTCATAAATTTTCAGGATCGTTAATTTACATTGCTAAGAGGGGCTGATGGACGTGAGCTGAGCCCTGCTTTCTGCACAGTTCTTCAGAGTTTTAGCAGAGGAGGAGTAGCTACTCCAGCGCCAATCGAGATCTATGCTGCACTGCGGCCTCGAGGCAAACTACTTGCATCCGCTCGAGGCGCGCCGGCTATTACAGCACTGATATAATATATATTTTATCTAGCGGTTATCTCCCATGCCACGATTATCTCAGTGTTAAGTTTAGGTGGCAGAATCTCCCTCGTGAACAGCAGGAACTCATACAGAGGAATAGTCACACAAATGTAGGCTGCCGACACACCACAATCTCATTAGAATTACAAAATGTAACGAAAAAAATCTTATTGCTGTAAGGTGAGAGGAATTGGGAATTGCTATACCAAATATTTCCATAATTAATTCGTTTCCTGTGTTTACTTAAGTAACATGTTAGAAAACTGCATCACATATCACGCATGCGCTTCGCGTTACTCAGCGAAGCCTGGATCGAGAAGGGTTGCGTATTCCTGCCGCATGGCGTTCCAAACGACAACATTATCACCCCACTCCACTCTCAGTACTGAGTAGGACTCATGCACTGGTTTAAATTCAGTATAAAGAGGTAAAACTATCCCTGTAACAGGCCGTGGAGGCTCATAGGGTTGTGAAACGTCAAGGTTCCCACATTATCTAGACAATTAGCTCACAGATGGCGGTGAGGTTGTCAGCCTTACGTGCCTGCCGCCCTTTAACCCCCAGGAAAATTCCTGGTACTAATTTCTGTTAGAGGTTTAATCAACCCCAAGGCCATAGTACGGCTGGAAGGATTAGGTAAACTGAAAAATCCATTGACCTCTTCGGGAATCAAACCCGCGACCTTCCGGCTTGTAACATAGTGCCTGAACCACTGATATGGCATCCAATAACAACTTACAAGTTTTTCTTTCCTCCCCTCATAAGTATAACTTGATTGTGATAGTGTAATTATTATTATCACTGTCAGACTTAATAGTAGCCTTAACATTCTATCGTGAGCTAGTTAAGGCTACTATTAAGTGTGACATACTTGGATGGTTGAAATCGATGGATGAAAATTTAAAGTCGCACCCCAATCATTTCTGGAAATATGTGGCCCCTTTTAGGAAAAGAAATACACACAATTTATATTGAACCAAAAGACTAACGGTGCTTGAGAACTCATGGTGAAACTGGTTAGAGAAAATGCAAAAAAAAAAAATCTCTGATTTCAGATTTGCAGCACAGAACACAGTAATGAACTTTCGGGTTCCATAAAATGTTGAAATATTCTCGAGTAGCTCGCCAACTTCCAGCTTCTCAAGAAGGTCTCAGTTCCACAGAGTTAACACAAAGCAGGTTGAATTCCTGTCTCGGACTGAATGGCTGATGACGTCACGTAGCGAGAGGAGACTGCGCCATGTATGGACCGCGTCTCTGATGCAACGTGTGACGCACAGGCATATGCAGCTCACAAAATCGCGTGGTCAACATACGCTAAGCGAAATCAATGAAATGAAACTGGTATGAATTCAGATGATTCCCAATCAGACGTTTTCTTAATGACCGACTATTCAACGAGTCTTAAATTATAGATAGGATAGTTATGTACATTACTTCAATTGGTGCAATCATTCCTACTGTTCACTCTGAATGCGCAATAACATATATTTAACAGCTTGAAATGGAAGTGGATGAAGTTGCGATGTTTCATACCTGCTGCCACAGTTAAAGCCAGGGTAACACACCTTGAGAACTAAACGGTAAGACTCATCGTAAGCTTCCGAATTATGAAATTAAAACGCTTTCTCCAGTATTCCTTTCCAATCCTATATCTTATCGAATAACGCGGCGAGGCGATATTTAATGTCATCCCCCACGGATAACACACAGACAGTCCTAAACTATATCCTTTATACGGTACGGTACATTCGCACATTCAAATCAAAATATTATCATTACTAACAGAATGAAGACGACACCCCGAAACAGAAGAGCGTTAATTTGAGGTTCTCACAGTGCTCGTTATGAGAGTATATAACGCCGCGTAGTCCGCTGAAAGCCAACAGACGTTTTGTAGGAGCATGTCGTATCCATCTTCAGGGTTATATTCTAGAAGATATTACTCTTCAAAGAGCGTTTGTTCGTTCGTGATCTAATACATAACTTACATCAATACATCGTGGTAAAGCTGAAAAATTAGTTGCTGTGGCAACCATAAATTACGTAATGACCAGGGCCCAGATTTTGAAGACCTGAAAATATTTAAAAAAATGACCTATAAAATGACCGAAAAAATCCAGAAAAATGATCTAAGTATGACCCAAAAATGTAATATGCAGGGCCCGGATTTTGATGACCTGAAAATATTTAAAAAATGACTGAAAAAATCCAGAAAAATTACCTAAAGAAGAAAAGAAAGAACACTTCGCTTCCATGTTATTCACATTTCAAAAAACATATGAAGAAAAATACCCTAAAATGGCCAAGAATGACAAGAAATACATTTAAAAGTTCAAAAATTAAAAAAACTACCACAAAAATGAAAAAATGACCATAAACCTAAAAATGTCAAAAAATGACAAAAAATTACCTATAATATTTACATTTCTGTAACCAGTAGCTCATATCCGAGATTTACATATTTAAGAGCATCGCATAGGATACAAGGAAAAAAAGATGACATGTCATCAAAATCCGGGCCCTGGTAATGACAATGACAATTCTCACACTTACAAAACAGAGAGAGAGAAATATATGTTTCATTAAGTATATGAAACACCTTCGAACTACATAAATCCCAATCCTAGCAAACAACAGAAGTACCAAAAGCCAGGGGCTAGAGGTTAGTACTCCTGTGTGGTATTCGGGACGTTTCCGATGTCGCCTCGTAATACCTGGAGGCGCAGTTGCTGCCTTATTTGCAAGCGCGTGCTGACACGTGGCCGCCTCTCGCCGTGCGCGGCAGGCAACACATCAAGCACAAGTGCGGAGTGGGCGGTATTAACCAAGGCGCAAAAAGATTTTGTATACGGTCTGAAAACTTGCAGATGTGTTCAAGTCAAGAAAGAAACTAGATGTACTTCTATTAGAATTTGTTAAATATACATTCTGTGAACCAGTACTGTCGCCAATCATTCTATTTAAATGGAACACCTGATGCGCCGTGAGTCAAATGCGGCATATTCGATATTAAAATCAGAGCACTGGAATTATTGACTTTCACCTACAAATGCACCAGCCGGATGAAGTCAGATTTCCTGTTTCTGTTCTACTGCACTCGGCTGTATTGTAGTTATACGTATTTCTCTCTACTAGACGTTTCTTCGCCGATGACAGTAGCTCAAGGTCTAAGGCACGAACTGCCTTCGTCCACTCGAACGCTGGGATCGTGGTTTCGAATCCCACTTGAGCCATGGATGTCTGTGTGCGTTTATTCTGTGTTTATGTCGTCCTGTGTACCTTGAGACGAGCTGATCCCCCGTCCAAGGAGTCCTACCGACTGTGTAAAAATCAATAAACTGGAAAAGCTGCCAACGTCCAACAAAGGGCTGTAGAGCCATACATAAATACACGTTTATTCATTTGGACGAATACTATTACAGTAATAATAATAATAATAATAATAATAGTAATAATAACATTCATTCTAAAACCTTCTCGGGGGATGTTGAGTTAAAAACCAATGTTCCAAACCGAAGTTTGCCACTTGCTTTCACGCTTGCATTTTGCTCGGCTTATTTTTCGACCCTGAAGATGGAGGCCATATGTTCTTCCGAAACATTGATTGACTTTCAAAGGATTACACGCAGTTATATCCCAGAAGATAACACTCTTCATTAACACATTTCTTTCACAATCCAAAATTTTTGGCGCACTGAAAGCTGAAAATATTTTAGAAATCTGTCTTATTTCCTAATTTGCAGCATGTCCTTAAAATAAGGTAGATGCACCTTGTGGTGCCCGTGGAACCCGAAAGGGCTGTTGTACTCCATCATTAGAGGAAGGTCCTTTCTATCTGAAATCACTTAAACCCACCTTATCGCAATAAGTTACGGCATTACCGAAATTCACTGTTGCTGTCTATGGCAGTTGATCGCATGGTGAAAAGATTGTCACGTCCTCCGCTCCTAAAGACGCAAGGAAACCCCAGCATGTAAAGGGAATAGCGCCTTCAGGTATTCATAATCACTGCACAATGGTTTCGACATGGCATGCAAAATTCCTTGCTGTCATTGTGAGCTTACGCCTCGCTACCGGTATGTGAAACGCCCGCGATCAACGAGGAGTCACCGATCAAGTGTAACTTCCCGTTGCTTCTTTCAGTACGTCCACAAGAATTCGTTCTGTGAGGCCATCTGTGCTGCCACTGTGCTTTGTGAGTTCATTTTGCAGGCAAGAAAAATGTGTCAAAGCGACAGGTTTCTGTTGTATGTCATAGCTCTACTACTGCATTTGTCCAAGAGGCAAGCAGCTAACAAGCCAGCACAGCGCCAGAACTCCAAGTTTCAAGACCGCCAACGCATAAGTACATCATAAAACCAGGTTGAATGAACTGACCAAATCCATAGGGCAGTGTCCTTGAGAAGTTGACATTGGCTCAGCTCGTCAAGGTATTCCCTCCCCCCTTTAGTGAAAATTGAAGCTTCGTTGTCATATTCACACTCGATTCTGCCACCGACCAAATAAATCCTGTATGCGTTCTCAACAAAGCAATTCTTTAAGACTGATTTTAATATTATCCTTTAATGAACATCTCTTGAAAATGATCTCTTACTTTTAAATTATCAGACTAATATTTTGTATGCATTTTTGCCTTCAGTAAACGTATTCCGTCCATGTCATTCTTCCAGGTTTTGTTATCTGATGTAGAATTCAAACCATGAAGCTCCCCGTAGTACAGTTCCGAGCTGGTTCAATCAAATTCCTATCATTAATTAATATCAACACAACACTGGGGAAGGACAGAAATTCTGGTAGTTTGTATCTACACTTCCAATGTAGAAAACATAGCGTCTGCTCGTGGATGATGATGAAATTCGGAAGGGAGATATTTTAGTCTGGAGGGATCCAGGAGAGTCAGGACACCGGGAGTATCGGCCTGGATTCGAACCCAACACCTCCTGAATAGAAGTACAGGGTGTTATCTCTACAGCCACCTGTTCGCTTCTCTCATGGGGTGGGGGGACAGAAGGAGACAAAGCAAAGTCTTATATTACCGCCTTGGACTTAAGGCAGACAAAATTCTGACAAGAAAATACACTGTGTACTGAATTAATACTGTCCACCCATACTACTGCCGACGTCATCATCGTCACAACAATGTTTGCGATGACTCACAGATAAAGAAAAGAAAGACGACAGGCGATGTATTAGAGCTTCTGCCGTGGTACACAGACACGTCCCGACAGCTCAGATTTTCTGCGGGGGGAAGGGTTATGCAGTGAGAGCACGTGCGTGTGCATTGCTGGTATGACATGACGAGGACGGAACATATGGATAGGTGGTATAACACCTCCACTGTAGCTCTGCGAGTCACAGAAGGTGACGAAAAGGGACCCAGTGCCGGGGAATATAACAGGACCACCCTGTCACGGGGGTGGGGGGGGAGGCGAACAGAGACCAGGTCCTCCTGGTTGTGGACGAACGCAAGGCTGACGATCTTGGACTGTAAAAATACTGGATGATCTATTGACAGATCAGGCTACGGCTCAGAAAGGGCGGTTTGTTGTTCTTAGTGCTTGGATCTAACACTGAAAGTAAATTTAAACATTCACTCCAATTCGTATTTTGGAAAATTCAAAATTATTAACATTTCTGGGGATATTGTTCAAATAAAAGATACAGATGTTATGTGTTTTTAAGTGTTAAATCAAAAACCTGTGTCCCTAAGTCTTATTGGCACTTTACCATGAGCAGCGGTGAAGAAAACCCTTTCTTGTAACTTACTTCCCTTTAGCACTCTTAACTCAGAATCCATGATGAATCAGTAGGCCTGCATCGAAAGCTGGACTCAACAGTCCTTAGAGGAATTTCCGCAAGTTTAATTCAGCCGGTCGCTGGATGCTGTCTTAAACAGGGAATATCAGTTTCTAGCACCTTGCTAATCTACTGTTCTGCTGTTGTTGAAGTATATTATCCCGTCGGCCACACGTCAATGAATTGATAATTCAGTTCATTTCAGACAGTTTGAATTGGTGACCACATAGAGACGTTTATGCCACTTTGACAGTTTGGTAATGTGACAATTATACGGAATATATACCGCCTAAGTAGACGAAGGATGACGTATACGGCTCAGCAAGTGGGTGAAGCAGGGTGTAGGCACAACAGCAAAGACCGAGACATGCGAATGTAGAGATTAGCCGAGAGGTAACTTAGCACGAACAGAGGCCAGACGGTTAGAGGTGGGACAAGAGATTGCAGAAAATATGAACAAAATCCAAAATATGTAATAATAATAATTATATTATGTACATTATATATTATTATATATAATAATAATTAAGTACAAATAAGTGAAGCGTGAGTAGGCATGTGTTGTGTGAGATTGCAATTTTTACGGCTGGATCTTTCGGATGTGAATCCGTGTAGTCTGGTAGATAGGTACCAATGTTTCTGAAGAGTGTATTGCCACCATCTTTAGGGTACTACAAAGATCATTAATTCGTTCATTCAATTCCTGTAGCTCCTGCTGGAGCATAGGGCATCCGTGAAATTTTCCCATCTGGTCCTCTTGGCTGCCAGTCTTTTTACTTCGTTCCATGTTTTGCCTGCTTCTCTGGCTAATTCCTACACTGTCTTCCTGGGCAACCACATCTAGTGAGTATCCTTGGGGTTCCAGTCCAGTGCAGTCTTTTCAACAGCTCCAGTAGGTTTCATCAACATATGAACAATCCAATTACATTTTTTTTTCTTTATCTGAACATAAGTTGGCTATTGATTTGTGACTGACCAGAGCCTTCATTTGAGTTAGTTTCCGGTGTAAGCATCTATTAATAAAACTCTGCAGCATGTCAGTGATCTGCTTTGTGACTCTCATTGTCTCACAAGCATAAAGGAGTACCGACTTCATGTTCGTATTGAAGATGCGGATTTTAGTCTTCTTGGAAATATATTTATTTCTCCAGATTGGATATAATTGGATAAAGGCCCAATTTTCCTTTTTTTATTCGATTTTTTAACATCTTCGTACTACAGAGATGGAGATGTAAAACAGAGGAACAGAGTAATATAGATATTACTTACTTACTCATGGAGCTGAGCCGTTCCCATCCTATCTCTCTAAGATTCATTTTAATATTGTCCACCCACCTACGCCTTGGTCTTCCTAGTG
>NW_019734311.1:355907-365962 GCF_002891405.2 Cryptotermes secundus
TAAATATATATGATAAATATATATTTTAGTTATTTTAATATGAAGACGACAAGGCATGCAATGAACTAGTTTAGCGTAAATCGAATAAGCACCTGAAGATGGCACTTTTGTGCCGAAACATGTAGTGCGAGAGTGAGGAGGAGATAGATGAGTGTATGCACTGGAAGACGGTTGAAATAAATCATGTACTGACAGAGGTTAGGAGAAATAAATGCAAGCAGTGGAACTGTTAGAGAAGCAAGCAGATGTACATAAGCGGAGAGATGAAGTGACAACTGTTAGCAGCGAACACAGCACGATAACCAAGTGAGCGGCACAGACAAACAAAGATACTCTGGGGAAAAGAGGAGTGCACACGGTATCAGATATGGAAGGTTTATGGCGTGTTCGCAATTGCAGAAAATAAACGCTGTAGCAAGACCCGAGTGTACGTGTGGCTAGTGGAAGCAATAAACACGTAAACTGAGATACAGTCACAGAGATTAGGAACGGCAGGACAAACAGGTATAAGCATAGACATTCAATATATACTGTCACGTGTATCGGTGACTAAAAACGGAGTTCGTATTGGTAATTGGATTTATTGATTTAATGATAACTTCCAAGATTACTGTAATTATAACACGCAAATAAAGTCTTCTATATCTGCTTTAACTAGTTGTTGCTAGGTAACAGATCTAAACAATGTTTATTCCTCTGCAAAGTTTTCCTTGTCCGTCTCCTGGCAAAGGATTTTAACACAGGAGCTATAACTGTCACACTTCAGATATCACTGCACTACATAACACACACGTTAAGTCTTCACAGGCAGACTTATAATTCTTCTTCCACTACGAACTTGCCGTGGCTCTCTCCTACCGAGAACTGACTGATTAGGAACGCCAACTGCCTTCAAGATAACTATTTTGCACGGATCCCATAGAAAACAAAGTCTTCTTTGATTAAAGATGCGTGTTTACAGCTTCATTGTCTGTCAATAGACGTCCTATTGTTCCGTGCGCTCTTTGGCGCGGACCACATAGGAAACAATTTCCGCGACCGCGACATAGAAACAGCAGTTCTTCCATTGTTAACTTTATTCGTAGCCGTGAGAACGTTTACGGACATCCCTCTATTGTTGCTTAACCTAGCAACGGACTGTTTACCAAGAATCTGTCTTCGCGGAACTTCTTTACCAACACGTTGTCTAGCAATGGGTGTACATGTAACAACAGACATAGGTCAGTACGTCAGTAGGGTACGTCAGCAAGAAAATACTGGCTGAGTGGCAACAAACACAAGCAGGTAAGAAGAGCGGCATCAAGAAAGACGTGGAGGGAAGCGTCTGAGATAAACATTCTGTTTAAATAAAGCCTGTAAGGCTCACAATAGCGACATGCTCGTACATATGAAATTTTAGGTAGAGACACTGAAAGGTGAACTAAAAATAAATGATACAGACAGGCACATAGGCAAGCAGATGGAGAAACCGAGAGACAGGGTGGACTGAATAGATTTGACAGATTATGTAGATTATATTAGATCCGACAGCCAATAGCCAGATAGATAGATAGACAGATTAAAGTAAAAAAAAAGTAAAGGTATCCCTGTAACAGGTCCTGGAAGCCCATAGGGTTGTGAGATGTTGAGGATCCCACATTATCATGACAATCGGCTCATAGATGGCGGTAAGGTTGTCAGCCTTACGCGCCGGCCGCCCTTTACCCCGAAGAATATTCCCGGTACTCATTTCTGTAAGAGGCTAAGTCGACACCAGGGCCACAGTGCGGCTGGTAGGATTAGGTAAACTGAAAAAATGCACCTCATCGGGATTCGATCCCGCGACTTTCCCGCTTGTAGCATAATGCATTAAGAAAGATAGATAAAATGTACGGACGCGCCATAGCTCAAGCGGTTAGTCGCTGCCTTCCCACCGTGGCGGCCCGGGTTCGATCCCGGGTCTGATCAAGTGGCATTTGTGGTGGACAAAGTGGCGCTGGGGCAGGTTTTCTCCGAGTACTTGGGTTTTCCCTGCCAATCTTCATTCCACCAATTGCTCCACAGTCACCCTCACCTATCATCTGGGGCTGGTACAATAGGCCAGAGGTGGCCGCAGTACAAGGGACTTAGTCCCACCCCACTAGCAATAAAAATAATAGACAATATGTACAGACAGAAAGACAACATTTGTTTGAGTCAGAGTTCAACGCTAAGAAAATTGCTACACGGAATATGGGAACATAAACAAACAGCTAAAGATGCGGTGCAGTAGGAAGCAAGTAAACACAGCACACAAAGAGCGACTGAGATAATCATGCTGATAGAGGAATGGAAAATAGCGAGTATATCTAAAGGTAAGTGCAAACAGGGACAAGCAGTGAAAGTGCATATACATTAAATTTTCTAGACAGCTCTTCCATAAAGCGACCTGCATCGAGCCGATGTGACTGGACGACAGATGCATTCTACCGTCTTACTGAGCTTTCACAGACAAAAGAAAGAATACAAACACAAAGAACAACAAGGGGGTCAGCTGTTCATGGAAAAGATATTCTGAAGTGAATGGCTTTACAACGAGTCGCTTATAGGGCCTATGTGGAGCTTCAGTTTCAAGAAACATGTACGTCAAATTCAACATTCGGGGCGGCTCCCGACAGCTGAACCCGCGAAATCTTAGGGATTAGGTTTCTCTTGGACGTTCGACTTCGATTTGTACATTTCATGTTCTGAAACCTTAAGTTTCTTCCCTTCATCCCACATGCTTCCTCTGCTTTACATACATCTTCATGGATCTAGCCTAAGGCAACGAGGTAAATTTATCCCTGTGCTTAATTAATTGAGTACCACGCCATGAAGACGTACTCTCAATGAACACGATGGTTTAATGTCTGTTCACAAAAGCCCATAACTAGTTACTATCCTGAGCTACATGAACCCAAGCCACTTCCTCTCATCCTAGTTATTTCAGAACTCTTTTAATATTATCCTCGCAACTACTCCTAGGTCGGGCACGCAGTAGCGTAGTTGGTTGAGGCTCTATGCTACAAACCAGAAGAACGCGGGTTCGAGTACGGATGAGGTGGATTTTTCAATTTACCTAATCCTTCTAGCCGAACTATGGCCCTAGGTTTGACTCAGTCTCTAACAGAAATGAGTACCAGAATGTTCCTGGGGGTAAAGGGGGACTGGCCGGCGCGTAAAGCTGGCAACCTTACCGCCATCTGTGAGCCGATTGTCCAGAGCAAATGTGGGAGCCTCGACATCAACATCACACAACCATATGGGCCTTTACGGCCTGTTACAGGGACAGTTTTACCTTCTTTTTCACCTCCTCCTAGGTCTTCCTAGTGGTTATTTCCTTCAGATTCTCCCACTGAACTTTGCATGAAGTACTCTTCCGTGAGCGCTACGGGCTCCGGCCATTCAATCATCCTTGATCTAATCACTTTAATCTTATCTGGAGAGGAGAACAAACTACGAAGCTTCTCCGAGGTCCACTGCAACATTTCGTAACACGTTGATCCTTTACAGTGAGGGGCTGTTAGCACCTCCCGAATGCCCAAACTCAAGGACTACCATCTGTCGGCTGTTCGCGACTGCGTATTTCATAAATTAACAGCATCTCTGTATATCTGAGTCAATATACTCCATCTGGCAGCTCAGGGCGCGCCGTGTTGTGGTGACAAGGGACCCATTTAGTGGGCAGGGTCCAGCTTAATCACAGTGTAACGAATGATGCATTTCTACAAACAATTATAGAGACACGGACTATATTAACTTTTCTCAAGATCTTGGGAAACGTACTTTTCCAGAAATTTAGCGAAAAAATCGTGAAAGAAAATGTTCAATACGCAGTACGATAAAAGTGGTAGTCCTAGTCGGCTGTGCAATATTCTCTAAAAAAGGAAAATACTGAACAGAACACTGTACACTCTCCAGGCTCGTCAGCTTCATCGTGGTGCTGCGGATTTTGTACGGAAAGTTATCTGCAATGCTGGTCAGCAGCAGGAATCTCTGGGGGAGTAGTAGTGACAGAGAGAGACAGAGGTGAAGGCACACGGAGACCAAACTGGATTTTCTGCTGCCAGCAGTCGCCATCCCACACGGGACTTAGCGACGAGGTGGTACAGACCCAACACGAACATTGTTAACAAAACATTAATTAAAGGGGATTATTTTTCAGAAAGTGAGCTCAGCTGGTCATGCAACTACACACCTTTTAAAGAACCCGAATATCCATTTCATCTTCACATGAGCTCGGCACTGGGACATCCAGTGAGCCAAGCAGACCCAGTCCCCTTCCACACAACATATTTTAATAATATCCTTACATATAAGCTAGGTCTCACATCTGGTCTCAGATTCTCTGAACAAAATTTCATTATTTTTGTGGGTTATGTTCCGATTCTGTTAGTGTAAATCATAAAGCGTCCTTAAGTGACATATTAGAAAGGAACCCAAAGGAAATAATCCAGGTACTATGTCGCAATTTGCTTGGAGGGTGTGAGGAAAACTATGGAAACTTTCAGTCAATCAAGAGCTTTGATTGATGAACCTATTCGGTATTAAAATTATGAGTGACTTTCTCACACACCATTCACGTTCTATATGTCCCGCCCACCGTAAACGTCTAGGTTAGGTAATCATTAATAATAAGGTAAAGTTGACCCTGTATTTAACTAATTAAGCACTACGCCATGATGACGTATGGGAGAGTGGATGTAGAGACACATATTTTCTTGACCTCGGCACTTGTTGGAGGTGAGTGGTCAGTTTCAACGATCGGCAGCTTTACCCCAAGGCAGACTAGCACCGAGGAAAACCACGGCGCAAAATCATCTTTATCTTCGTTTCTTTGATCTGGACTGAAGGCTGTTTTTATCTTTCCTAAGAACTGGAACTTTGTCAATTCTGAATGAAGAATTTCCATCTCTTGTTAGCCCTTTAAAGAACAGTCACAGGAGAAGAAAACTACCGAGAACTGAACTGAAATTACATTGAAATCTCCGACCCAAACGCTGCTGTAGCCAAGTAAGTGGCAGGAGGGTCACCTCTTGCATCGTGAGACACGCAGTAGCGTAGTTGGTTGAGGAAGGTCGTAGGTTCGATACCCGATGAGGTCATTTGATTTTTTTTCCCCCTTGGCGCTATAGCCCCAGTGGGCCTAGGCCTACCTCCATGAACTTCTCCGTTCACTTCGGTTTTTCTAGATCTTACACATTCGGTAGGACTCCTTGGGCGGGTGATCAGCTCGTCGCAAGGCCTCTACCTGTATACAAACACAGAAAAACGCACACATATAAACTAAACATCGATGCCCTGAGTGGGATTCGAACCCACGATTCCGGTTTCTAAGCGAGCAAAGACAGTACATGCCTTAGACCGCTCGGCTAATGTGACCGGCATTGGATTTTTCAGTTGAACTAATTAATCCAGCCGCATTGTGGTCATTTTTAAAGTCGTAAGGATTTTGGAATCGCATGAATGGAAATTGCCGCCTGGGTCTACTATGAGAATGACAGATTCTGTTTACATTCATGAGACTGTGTTCCTACAAGAGCATCTCTCGCAAGTTCCGACATATATTGGAAGGTGACATGCCGTATTCCTATCTGGAAGCTTTGAATTGCTGTCAACAATACGCTTTGCTCATTATTACACCGCGTCTTACAACCTCTTATTGGAACTGTACACAAATCACTGAATTCCTACCATCATCAGGAAGTCACGGCTTACATACAAAATCATCCAGAAGCATCAATCAGCAAATTTAAGTTCGATAGGCTGTTTTCTGGATCAGGGAGCAAAATTTCAACATCTAGGGATTCCCCGAAATCACTCTACTGCACTGTGCACCTGTAATCCCAGTGCTACCTCCTAGAGCCTGTACTTCAGCAACTTTGTATCGAGCAACAAAAATACCAGTAGCCTCTGCAGGTAAGCCCTCGGCTCAAGCACCCACTGCTTCTCTGACTTGAGGGACAGTGTCTGTACAATCTCCGCACATTATTACACCACATTTTTGGAAATTAACACTAAGCTTATAAGAAATTTCCACAAAGCGAGGTCTCGGTGCCCATCAGTAAGCGTGAAAATGAAGGGATCTTTTCATTCAGAGTTCTTAAACATACAAGTAAGTCTGTGATGGTATTCAGAATAAAATACAATGTATCTATTGGAAATATATGTACACGTAAGGTATGTCAAAAAGAATTGGCTCAAATAGCCCGTTGAATGATCAGAATACTGCAGTATTTTTTTTTTGTGGGCTTGTTGTCAGATGTCAAAAGGGTTTCTTCAGTAAATCCGCAGCTATCCTCCATATCTGGAGGCTGTTTCCTTCATATGCAACATGCTATGTTACTGCTTCACGCAGCACTTACAACATTACGAAAAGACCTACATCGAGATCTGACTTTTCGAAGAAAGCTTGAAACCCTTGTCCTCACCTGGAGGGGGTGGAGGGTGGCAGAGAGACTGCCTGAAGCTACAGCTAAGCGAACAAAATCATGAAGGCGTTAAAACACAATTTAATATTTCCGTATTTGTAAGGTTTGTCTCTCTGTCTAATTAATTAAGCACTATGACATGAAAACATATGGTGAAGCGGAGGTATAATTCCACCGTTCCTGATATCGGTACTAGATGGAGATCCCGACTGATGGTGTCTCCATCTTATCGTGGTGGTGGGGATTTGAGTGCTCCTGAGACTCTGAGAGCTATGCCGGCGGTAGCGTAGATACTGGTAGGGTCACACATGCCGGACAGGTTAAGGGGTAGGAGCCAGACGAAGAGGGATACCCTAGTCCTCCAGGTTGGGGGTTGGGCGTGAGACTAACAAGCTCACATTGTAAATCTTTACTGTACAGAAACCAGACAATTAGCCTCGGATGGAGTAACTGAATGGAGAACATCAGTGAAGATGTACATGATCTCCGTAAAATAAAAGTGAAAGGCTGGGAAGGACAGGTGAAGAACAGAGAATAATGGAGGCAGATTGTTCAGGAGACCAAAGCTCGCCCTGAGCTGCAGCGTCAAGAGGAAAGAACTGGATGGAGATGAGTGATCAGCTTCACGTTCCGGTCGCCTTATCCCCGGCGAAAGAGTCCCCTGTACCCATTGGATAGGAGGCTAGATGGGACCAAAAACCGGTCTTGAAGCTGTGGAGAAAATAAAAATCTTGCCCCTGCAGGGAATCGAACTCCGCCCGTCCATATTTTTACCCACCTTAAATTATTAAGTAATATTAATATCATGTACATACTCATACTGGCCCCAGATGAAAGACGCAGTTGACTTCATTCTACCCTTAGCAGTGATTGGAGGTTTGAATTTTCTTCAGGCTTCTGCTACATTTTAATGGCTTAGAAAAGTCGCAACAACACACGTACACCTAAGCTTCGATTCATCTTCGCAATATCCTAACTGCCGCTGTGCCTGGCACAAGACAAAGCTTTCAAAGGCATGCGTCACATGTAGTTCCTTGGGTTTGTGGTCAAGTACAGCAACAGTTTCCATTAACCAAAAGAGCGGATTTGAAGCAACTTACTTTAGAGGGCAATTTAAACCAAACTAGGGCCGCGCCATAGCTCAAGCGGTTAGTCGCTGGCTTCCCACCGCGGCGGCCCGGGTTCGATGAAGTGGGATTTGTGGTGGACAAAGTGGCGCTGGGGCGGGTTTTCTCCGAGTACTTCGGTTTCCCCTGCCAATCTTCATTCCACCAACTGCTCCACAATCACCCTCACCTATCATCTTGGGCTGGTACAATAGACCAGAAGTGGCCGCAGTACAAGGGACTTAGTCCCACCCCACTAGCAATAATAATAATAAAAAAAAACTCGGAGTTTACAGAAATACAGTCACTGGCCTCGCATTGCAATACCACAATCGACTACAAGTCTCTGACACAGAAGTTTGGAATTAAATAAATAAATAATAGACCTAATTTTCGGGAAACAGGCATTTAAATGAACGAAACAAACATTTTAGAAGATCTAGAAGTATTCAGTACAATCTCAAGGAGAAAAAAGAAGTTATGGGAAAACTAATCACTCACTTTCCTTTGATACGACACGGTTCGCAAAAAAACGAAGCTTCCAATAATTATTTTACTATTGCATATGTATTCGTTGCCGAGTGAACGTGTTTACTCAACCGTTGCGTGGCAAACGAGTCGTTATCTAGCAACGATCGGGGGGATATATGTAGAGATACATCGAGAGCATGGTGATTTTATAAACCTGCTCTATTTTGTTTTTTGGAATAGGGAAAGTAGTTAAAATGGCCAAGAAACCTATGGACACCAATTGATAACAGGAACATTCAAAACGTGCACCCTAAAATAATCTTAGAGGAAGGTGAAGTTTTGGTATCGTGAATTAGTAGGTCTACAGATAATTGCATACAAAAGTATACAAGGTTACAACATGCCGACGGCAAGGCACGAACGATTTGTTGTAATACAAATGCAGAGTTGTTCACTTTAGGCTTACTAATAAACTTTATGGGGTTCAGTTCTTCTTGAGAAACCACCAGTTGTTACTTTACTCAAGAATTTCCCAATATTTTATGGAACCCGAAAGTTCGTTACCGTGTTCACAAGAGCCCGGTACTGGTCCCTATCCTGAGCCAGATACATCCAATCCATACCATCCCATCTTATCTTTCTAAGATCCATTTTAATATTACCTTTCCACCTACTTTAAATTTTCTTATTGCACAAATATTTCTGAGGAATTCATTTACAATGTATTTGTACATGGGTATACGAATATCAAATATGACACGAACAAAAACGAGCATTTTTATTTGTTCAGTTAGTGGTACCCATAAATGCGTGGAATTATTTACTTCCGGCCATTGTATTTGTGGAAATTCTCTACTTACTTTTAGTGCGTTGTTTTTACATTTTCAACTGGCTGAACACGCCCTCTAAAACAACTTTACATTTCTGTTCAGCTGAAGTTTCGAGGCCAACTTCCACCCTTAAACCTCATTAACATGTACATTTCATAATACATTGCCGTCTCACTTTCCTGCAACACACAGCTAACCACAGTGACCGTACGTGTTTCGGATCGCTCGAGGCGTGACTCTATATTCGCGTCCTTCTGTGTTCTCTTTTCCTGCATAGACGGTTCTGCGTTGTGCGGTCTCCACATTCAAGAAGTCCTACCAAATATGTAATAATTCATAATTCGGGAATTCTCAATAGGAGCAGGCCAGACGCCCTTGAAAGTTAAAGAGAGCTAACCACATTCATTCTGCCTTAAAGCATATCTCTGTTCCCAGAATAATAACATCTGTTTGTCTGTACCTCCATTTTAAGAAAACATAATGGATACATTCATAGGATATGCTACGCAGATTGTCATTTAACAACGATGTACCAACAAATTCCAAGGTTCCTTTCCAGCATTTACAATATGAAGGACTATGGGAAACCATGAATACCATTAGCGCCAACGTCCAGTGAAAATTCCAAGTGGATGCGCCCGTAAACCAAATCGGAACTGAAACTCACATCACAGTGAAGGAAGTGATCATCTTTCATACAAAATGTCTGCCGTAATACATCGCATGTATGAGACCCGGATTGTAGTGATATTTACGTCAAGTTCTGTGGCCCACATCTGCGTAGAAATGTCTAGCTATGCATGCTCTAATTAATTTCACCGTCTAGTAGCAATATGGGCCGATCGCAGTGGCCGGTCGCGGGGTCTAAGGCATGAACCGTCTTCGCCCGCTGGAACACTGGGATCGTGGGTTCGAATCCCATTCGAGGCATGGATGTTTGTGTGAGTTTATTCTGTGTATAAGTAGCGGCCTTGCGATTGGCTGATCCCCCATAGAAGGAGTCCTACCGACCGTGTATAAATTAGGAAAGTGAAAAAGCGGCCAAGGTCCACAAGGGTTGGAGAGCCATAGATAAATAGATTTTTTTTCTGTGTCGCTACAGCCCCAATTTGGGCCTAGGCCTACCTCCATGAACTCTCCGTTCACTTCGGTTTTTTCTAGATCTTAGACATACGGTAGGACTCCTTGGGCGAGTGATCAGCTCGACGCAAGGGCTCTAC
>NW_019734311.1:365978-387505 GCF_002891405.2 Cryptotermes secundus
AGTGCCAAGGGGGGAAAAAATGTTAATTTACGATGTTAACACCCCAAAAGTAATTAACTGCAAACGGTATGGAAATTGGGGGGGGGGATGTTGCAAGTGTTGGAAGAGTACAGTGCAGTGCATGTAACTTTCATTCGATACGTACGCAACTCAGATCCTGAGCCTGACTAGGCCTTTTTATGGCTGCCTGCAGCGTCGCCATGCGAACAGCGCGACACTACTCCGAAACAAGCCACTGTTGTTGTTGGTTCGTTTTTTTTTTTCCTTTGCTGCTAGTGGGGTGGGACTAGGTCCCGTGTACTGCGGCCACGTCTGGCCTATTGTCCCAGCCCCAGATGATAGGTGAGGGTGATTGTAGAGCAATTGGTGGCATGAAGATTGGCAGGGGAAATCGAAGTACTCGTAGAAAACCTGCCCAGCGCCAAGCCACTATTGCTTAGTCCCCATGTGACCACATACTTTCATCTTGCAATTTTATTCGAAGAGTCGGGGTAGGGTAGTCGGTTTAGCGTCTGCCTATAGACTGGATGACCGAGGGGTCGGATTTCGAGTCCCGGTAGGGTTAGAATTTTCTCTACTCCATATCATTCACACCGGTTCTGGGTTCCACCGATCATCCTATACAATGGGTACGGGGGGCTCTTTCTCAGGGGGTAAAGCGGCAGGGGTGTGAAGCTGACTACTCACCTCCAACTAGTGCCGAGGTCAAAATATGGTTCTATACATCCACTCCCCATACGCCTCCATGGTGTAGTACTTAATTAGATAAGCACAGGGACAACTTCACCTTTTACCTTTTCATTCGACGCAACATTGTCTCTGTACCGGGTGCAGAGCCGTTGAGGACTGTATGTACCTTATTTGTTATCTCTCACACACACTTCCCAGTTTCGTCCAAAAGTAGTGGCTAATGGGAAAGACCTGATTCTTATTTGGAAAGTGCGACTTCGAGTCTCGGAGCGATCATCGGCTATCGGGATAAGATTTCTGTGGTTTCCATTATATTGCCAGGAAAAAAAAATCGGGTATACTACTGTACATTAACCCTTTAAAGACTAAATTTCTTCTGATACATACAAATATACAAATTCCGTTCGCACCTCACAGGAAACACAGTACACCTCCGCTACAAAGATCAACCCCTTAATGCAGTTTGAGGGAAAATCTTTTCATTGTGGGGGGCAAGAGGTAGCGTATTTGGTTGATGCACTATGCTAAAAGCCGGAAGGTCGCGGGTTCGATTCTAGATGAGTTCTTCGGATTTTTTTCAATTAACCTAATCCTTCCAGCAGCACTATGGCCCTAGGGTCGACTCAGCGTTCCAGGAATCTTCCTGGGGGTAAAGGTCGGCAGGCGCGTAAGACTGACATCACCTTCATCTGCGAGCCAATTGTCTAGAAAATGTGAGAACATCAGCGTCTCGCAAACCACGGGCCTCCACGGCCTGTCACAGGGATTGCTTTATCTTCTTTTACCTTATATTCATTTATTGCGAGAACCATACAAACGCGTAAATGCGGTACACTCCGTGGGCGGGATCCAGTGCTTCTGTTTGTTTAAGCAGGTGGTGCATACAGTGATAAACTAGACGATCACCGTTTCAGTTCACAAACAAAAACAAACTCCGAGGCCTGTAGTCCGCAAGCGAACTATACCGACCCACCTGCTGTCTAATGGTCAGGGTTCCTGGTTACAGATCAAGATGTCCCGGGTTCGATTCCCGGTGCTATCAGATTTTCTGAGAAGTAGTGGGTCTGGAATGGGGCCCACTCAGCCTCGTAAGGATAACTGAGGAGCTATTTCAAGGAAACAGCGGCTCTGGGTCTAGAAAACCGAGATCAACGGCCGTGGGGATCCGTTGCGCTGACCACGCGACACCCTCTATCCGCTAAAGTTGGCGCTAACTTCGCCGACAAGCGGCGGTCGCTAGGTCGGTATAAGTCGGTTTCAGTTCACACAGAATCTAAATCATCATTTATAATGTAACACCATAAGGTACTATACAACAAATCTGATGGCTATAAAGCACCATTAGGTAACCCTGAAACAAGTTCTCCGTATTTCATTTTTCACAGATTCTCTTCACCATACAGAATGTAGCAATTTGTGTACACACACTGTGTACGGCAGCAGATGGTGTGAAGAGAAAGCTCAAGGAGTTAACATGCTTGCTCGAAGATGGTACTTCTACACCATCTTGAATTTGTACAGATTTATTGCCTATATTTTACCATCATCACAGATCCAATGCTGCACATGAACTTCAGTGTTATACTAAAAATATATGCCACAAAGCACGATAGACCATTAAAGGTCGCAGTGCTAGGGGCAGTTTTATGGCTCACCCCTCATACTCATACTTTATCGGCTACATGTTTCGAATTATTCGGGTCTTCGTCAGGCTTTCTCATATGTCCCAGTGCTACGAAACTATTATCACAGTTATAATGTCACACTATACTAACTGCACAATCTGCTTTGCCATGTTAAAACTCTGCATTCTGCCCACAGAATGTACCTGTGTGTTTCACAAGGTTCCCAGAATACACAACGATTATTTCCCTAAACAGCATTATCTGTAATGGAGACGTTATGTGTTTCTTCTGAGGTGCGATTTGAATTTAATGTTATTTAGAAGAATCCAGACAATAAAGGTTTAATACAAATACTGTGGGGAATTAAAATGCATATTTTGAAATGAGTATGATATAAAATTAAAAAAAATTGGAGAGAATTAGAAGAGCACAACGATGTCATCTATACCAGTGGTTCCCCAAATGAGCTGGACCGGCCGGTGAGGGGGGCGCTAAAAGGCAAGGGGCGGAAGGGAGCCTGGTGATGGGGCCTTCCGAGAGCGTTGTTCGCTTATTTACGATTGAAGTGACTTCAGGCCAGACACTGGGAAACTGGCGTTACTTCATCACGCCCATCCATCGTATTAAGAATTTACTAACCGTGAAGTAGTTACGAATTATGGTATTTTATTTTATTGTTATTATCTTCCTCAGTGGACTGTGCACATCGACGTTCTCAAGAATGCAGGTTAGGGCAGAGGGCAATGGGAATGAGCTTCTGGAATCAGGGAGGCGGAGGGCCAGGAAAGTTTTGGAACCGCTGATCTAGGGTCAAACTTAGTAAGTTCATTTTTAATAAGTCGACCTAATTCAATCAAGTTGTTAGTTTGGGAGAACATACACGTATATTTAATGAGAAACTATATATATACATAAGGAGCCGGGGTAGTGTAGTCGGTATAGCGACTGGCAACGGTCTGGACGACGGAGGGTTCGGAGTTCGAGTCCCGGTAGGGTCAAGTGTTTTCTCTTCTCCACGTTGTCCAGACCGGTTCTGGGGTCTACCCAAACTCCAATCGAATGGGTACCGGGTGATCTTTCGCCGGGGATAATGTGGAAGGGGGGTGAAGCTGACCACTCACCTCCAGCTAGTGCCGAGGTCAAGAAAATATGGATCTATACATTCTACTAATTATACATTAAACTACGCCTTCATGGCGTAGTGCCTAATTCATTGAGCACAGGGATAACTTTACCTTTTTATACATATACACAGTGCTTGAGGTGGAATGAAAATAGAACCGGGATGGTTTTCCCCTTTTAATTCATAGGCATTTACTGCCAAAGAAGTAACGGGATGCTTTTAAGCCATTTAGAAAAGAACCGGGATACCATCCCGCCCCACTCCAAGCCCTGCATATACATATTTGTATTCTTAGAGTGGAGTGAGACTGAGTAGCTTGGTAGGGGGGTTGAAGAGAGGTACCAGCCCTGGATGACGGATGCGAGCAATGGAGCATTTCGTGGAATAAGCGTCACTTTATCTTCCACAAATCCTACATGAACGAAAGCGGGATTGAACCCACACCGCCACAACGGGAGGTTGGCGACTAACTGCCTGATGTACGGCTTTATCTCTCTCTTTCCCCCTCTCTATAACTGTGATAATAATAGTGTAATAATACAAAATAAACATACACTGTAAAAAGGCTTCGTGACGACAACACAGGTCGAATATATATATACTGTGTAATAATTAAATTTATGTGCAGCATTGGTTGCGTGGCAACGGCGCGTCACAATAAATCTGATGAAAAGTCCAGAAGACATTTCCAGCTGCTAAGGCCCACGCTCTACACTTGGCGCCCCTCGGAAAAATGTACCGCCCTGGAAGGCATGTCAATAGTAAATACGGAATTCGTGACACACTCAGCCGGCCACTACCGCCGGTGGAATCCGGATATCTTCCTGCCAAAAGTCTAATGCTGCTCTGCGATCCCTAAGGTAGCAGCTAGCTAGGTTCCGAAATTGTCTGTATTAGTGCTTCCAAGTAGGCCAGTTCGGTTCACGTGGCAGTGCCATGGACAAGGCTTGAATTGGCCTATATGACAGGGCACTGCTTTCTGTCCCTACCATTATCACACCCCTCATCCCACTTCTACAGCTGGTATAGCGTTTCGAAATAAATTACGATACAAATAGCAGTTAAGCACATTCCAGGGATCCTGTTTTCCAAAATACAAATCACCGAGCTCCTTTTCTCGTATTCGGGAGGTCCAAGGTTATAATCTCAGCTAGGAGACCTGTTAACCTGACTGAGGATTATCGCGGTATTACTCTGTCCCTCCAGGCAAATTCTAGGATAGTACCTCAAATTGTACTATGACTGCTTCTTTCACCATCTTTCCTCTTTTTGGGGACTATTTTACGATGCTGTCAGTTTCTAGAGACTACAGCGCCGAATGGAATGATGACTGATAAAATGCAATTGATTTGGAAGGAAGCAGTAGTGCACTAATCGAAGCATGATCCCAGAATTTGTCTGGGGGATTGAGAAATACCACGAGAAACCTCTCAGGATAGGCAACGTTCTGGTCGAGATTCTATGCGATCATCTCCTGAACAAGAGTCTAGAGTACTCAGGATTACTGGCTGCTTGGACTCTGTCCATCGTCCGGTATTCTAGAAACTAGAAAACACAGCGTTTCTGAAAATGAATCTGTTTCCGTCCTCACGTGAGGAGGGAGACACCTACTTTGTTGGGACCTTCAGAAAGAGCTAACCTCAATCACTGGACATGCCAGAACCCATTAGCATCCGACAGTCTGGAGCGTTACCGTTATGCTGAACCTCTGGGATCCTTTGGTATATTTTCCAATTCATTCTCAACAATCGTCATACCGTTCGGCGCTACATAATCTGAGTCATTAGAGACGAGTTTTTTTTTTCTGTGGCGCTACAGCCCCAATTTGGGCCTAGACCTACCTCCATGAAACTTTCCGTTTCACTTCGGTTTACTAGATCTTACACATACGGTAGGACTCCTTGGGCGAGTGATCAGCTCGTCGCAAGGCCTCTGTCTGTACACAAACACAGAAAAACGCACACAAACATCCATGCCCTGAGTGGGATTCGAACCCACGATCTCGGTTTTCGAGCGAGCGAAGACAGTGCATGCCTTAGACCGCTCGGCTACTGTGACGGGCAAAGACGATGTTACGTAAACCATAAACAGGATACAGCAATCAATACATAAAACGAATCCTCCCACGTTTCTGAAAGAGTTACATGTCTATGTTTCTATAAGAGATTCCTAAACAATTCAGGTTTGAGATAGCCACTTATTAACATTCATACGAATAGAAGAGAGGGGTCAGTTTGATAATTTTGCCTTTAACCCAAATTTTCTGAAAATATCTTAACAATAGAGCGCCACAAGAAACTGCCTTCAACTGAACAGAAGATAATACTATGGTACATGCAAGATACAGCCTATGCAGGATTTTTATTGGCGCTTTCAGAAGATTTAATTCCTTGCTTCAAGTGCCACTAGCCCGCAGGGCCACTGTCATAGATGAACACGTATAGAATTCAAGGCATTTATCACGCCTGTCAAACTGAAGTTTGTTGAGTATTAAACATGCTATCTATTAGATATACCACAGCTTTCATTACACTTCTATGAAGAAACCATGTAAAGTCACGTTTGCCACATTTCTAAGCGATAGCAAGAAACGGCCCTATACCTGAGTCATTGCTAACGACAAGATTTAATTTAACGCATGTTAAGATGACATTTTCAATTCTTCGACACCACAATACAAATATTATACCAACTGTTTCATCTGGAACAGTAACGGAGAGAAAGACCAATTAATCAAAATGAAGTTTTGTCGTCAAACAGATATTCTGCAACAATATAACGTAATCTTTATAACCAGTTATAGCAAGTGACATGCATTTTTATACATTAATTCTGTTCTCTCCATAACCTAAGGCTTGAATCGTTAGACGAACGGCTTTCTATTTGGTGCTCCGAACAGTAACCTTATGAAGCAGACAGTTTTCTTTCAACAGTCCAGACACAAAACAATTCTGAAAACGAATTTGCTTGAAATTAAAACACAAAAACATTTCAGTAATCCATAATTCTTTCCCCCAATTTTTAATTAAATGTCTGCGTGAAGAGCAATATAAATAACTATCTTTTTCCGAAACTATAATACTCCCAGATAAATACTGGAATAAAATGAATATACTGAAAGGGACAGTACAAACTGTAACACCTTGAGGTATGGGTCCAACACGTTTGCCCTGAGATCTGTTTCTGTTGAGGCACAGCGAGGCAGCTAAGTAGTGAAAGGTACAGGCGGATAACCACAGCATATGCTATTATCTTCAACTTTGTTAAGTTCAGAGCTTTAGGGCCTCTTATAAATCCCAAGATTGTCTTAGTCTTTTGTACCGAAGTTTCGGTCTCCCTAAGTCTTCTGTTCGTTCGGTATCGGAAGGACAAAGGAACAATTCGGTTGGTTTCTTTCCATTCTTCCCAAATCATTCTTTTCCAATTTTGTTGGTATCACTGTATCATTTTATCCATACTTGTACCTTTCACTGTGTACGCAGTAGAGACCGTAGAGACGCCACTTTGTAGTTTAGATGCAAGTTATACAACCGACTGGCAACTGAACCAACGAACAAAGGTACACACAGCTAAGACGCTAATAACTAGCAGATCCGTTCTCGGACCAGATCCTCAGCCACTTCAGTTCTGTTCACATCTTCATACTTGATTTTATTAAGCTCTGTTTTACTGTTAACTCCTCCATCGCCACTTTGCAAAAGGTTTCCTTGTCAAGCTTCTTTCCCCATTCGAATAAAACGTCAAACCTCATTAAACTATATTCTAACAGCAATCAGGGAACTATGAGCCAAGGTATCACAATCGGTACAGCGAGTAGGGTACTTGTTGGCCGACCAGGGTTCGATTCCCGGCAGAGCAAGATTTTTTCTCCTCTGCATAGCGTCCAGGATGGCTACAGAGCCCACTAGCGATATATCCAATGAATACTGGAGGTTCTAAACCCGGGGTTAAAGCGTTAGAGGCGTGAAGCTGAAAACTCACCTCCACATAGTACCAAAACAAGAACGGTGGAACTATACCTCCACTCTCCAATATGGCTGAACGGTGGAACTATACCTCCACTCTCCAACATGGCTTCATGGTATAGTTCATAATTACATAAATAAGTGCAACTATAACTGTACCTTTACCTTTTACGGGGGAAAAACTGTGAGTCACAGAGTTCCTTGTCGGGTATTCTCCTCAATTCTCCACTTAAATGTCGCATCATACATATTTCAAAACTCATTACGTATTTGAAACGTTAATCTGATTTTGACTGTTTCCAAACATGCGGTGACATTATGGGGTTCCGCAATGAGACTTGCGCCCTTATCAGTACCATTTATGTCCTCTTTACTTTCTTTCACTGCCCTGAAATTGCGGATTGTATAAATTTATTTATCTGAACCCCCCCCCCCCCATCCGCTTACGTCTGTCATGCTAATAACAGTCGTTGTCGACTTTTTGATACCCTTGCTTTGCAATCAGGAGGTCTCGGATCAGACTCTCGGTTGGGGGACCAGCCGTCTTGCAGTACCTTGCGCGTTTCCTTCGATCTGTCCTGGCAAATGCTCGGTTAGGGTCTTATACCAGGATACGGGACCCTCTTTCCACGTTATCAACAATAATCATAATATTCGGCGCTATGTAACCTATGCATCTGAACAAGGGTCGTTACAAACCCAATCAACCCCA
Organism: Cryptotermes secundus; assembly: GCF_002891405.2. Classification (NCBI taxonomy): domain Eukaryota; kingdom Metazoa; phylum Arthropoda; class Insecta; order Blattodea; family Kalotermitidae; genus Cryptotermes; species Cryptotermes secundus. Next base: position 374,094 of record NW_019734311.1, read on the forward strand.
GGTGGAGTACTCGCTCTCACTAACTCACCAGTGCCGGTGGCGAAGCGAACAAGTCCTTGCACTAGCGGCTGTATGCGCCGGGCCCGCTGCTAGAAGTCCTTCCCCCTGCTTGTTGGTGTAGGTGTGTTCGAGCTTGTGGCTAAGTCAGCTTTCGTAGACCGTCGGTCACTCAATGTCGGTGTACACACACTTGTTTCTTCTCCAGCATCCAGCTCCAAGTCTGGAAACACACAAAGTCACGTGACCAGATCTGCCTCACTACGTCACACAATTTGCAGGCCCTCCTCTCTGCAGCTCTCTGCTTCTATATGGCAACAGATTTCACTCCCTTTATGTCCTGGTAGCTGGAGACCAAGGAGTAGGAGGTGGGGAAACTCATCATTGATTGTATAAGGTATCAAATTTAATTTCATTCATTATTCTGGTAAAGCGGTCTGTCTTAACATTCCAGCTGTTCATTATTAAATGTCAATCTATTTTAACCCATACTAAGTCAGTCCAGCTCAGTCAGCATAGAAACAATAGATTCGGAAGACCGGAGTTCGACTCTCGACAGAGACAAGAAACTTGAATCTTCTGCACAGCATCTAGCTTTGTTCTGGGACCTACCCAGCCTTCAGTTCAATGAGTAAGGAAAAGGTGGAGTTGTCCCTATGCTTAACTAATTAAACACTACGCCATGAAGGCGTGTGAGGGAGTGAATGCATAGATCCAAGTATTCTTCTCCTTGGCACGAGTTGGAGGTGAGTGGCCAACTTCACTTTTTCTGCCGCTTTAACATCAGGGAAACAGCCCCCAGTACCCATTGGATACGAGAGTGTTTGGGCCCCAGAACCAGTTTGGACGACGTGGAGAGGAGAAAAATCTTGCTTCCACCGGGACTCAAACTCCGGCGTCACGATGGTGCAGCCCATAGCCATTCGCTATACCAACTGCGCTATCCCGGCTCCCCACCCACCCAGTGGGTGCCGGAGAATTTTTTCTCAGATGAAAAGCATACGGAGAGTCTAGTGCCGAGGTGAAGAATGCATGGAGATATGCCTCCAATTCCTAATATGTCTCTATGTGAGGTTCTTAATTAAGCATATGGAGAATTTTACTTCGCCTCTTGCTGTCGTAATCAAGGAATGGCTCCATCTTCTGTTACGAATAGAGAAATGAAAGATGGGCGTGAACATATTGAAGAAGCAGTCGCAGAAAGCAGACAATGGGTGGTTCTCCAGCTTGGAGTTTGGGCGGCGAGCTGGTCGTCATAAAACACACGCATGTCATAAAACTTTACGTAACGCTTCGGGATTTCACGGGAACGAGGGGCTGGAGAAAATTGCATAGGCATAATGAGAAGCTTTGTAATTTGCACTTTTCACTAAATATTACTAAGCTGATCAAGTGAAAGAGGATAGAGATGAACGGGATATGTGTCGCGGACAAGAGAGAAGAAAATGAGTACAATATTCAGGTCTGAAAACTTAAATTTAGTGCCCAGCCAAAGTCGGGAGAATAACATTCAAATGTATCGTGAAGAAACAGAACGCGAGAATTGCACAATTTTAAACTGACCCAAGTCAGGGCCCCCTGGGAGGCTCTTGAGAACACGGCAACGGTTCAAGAAACATCGAGGAATTCCTTGATAAGCCGATAAACAAAAACAAAAAAAGATGAATTCTACTGCGTAGGGTTCCTTGCAGTGGTTTCTTTCGCTTTGTAACGACGCTTCCTTACCTGCACAGATCAGGTAGGAGCGAATAATATGACGTTTTCTCAATTAAGAAGAAATCATGAGGGAAATTACGAAATATCTTGATCAGGATAACAAGACTCCCACTAAGACGCGAAATACGAGTCTGGACTGCTAACCACCCACGCCGGGACGTTGAGTCCTGTGCAAAGCCAAAAGAAGGAGCATATAGGAGAAAGTAATGAATACCTACATAAAGTAAAGTAAAGCTATCCCTGTACCAGGCCATGAAGGCACATAGGGTTGTGAGACGTTGAGGGTCCCACATTATCTAGACAATCGGCTCAAAAATGGCGGTAAAGTTGTCAGCCTTACGTGCCGGCCGCGCTTTACTCCCCAGGAAAATTATTTAATTAATTCCTAATACTCATTTCTATTAGAGGCTGAGTAAACCGCAGGGCCTGGTGCGGCTGGAAGGATTAGGTCAACTGAAAAAATCCAAAGACCTCATCGGGACTTGAACCCGCGACCTTCCGGCTTGTAGCATAGCCCCTCAACTAACTACGCCTATACTCGTAGTGTGGTAAAGAAGGAGTCACAAGTTTATATTTCATCCTGTGTTGACATTTATTCAAATTCCCAATGACACTGACACTGACATTTTAATTAAGAAATATCGCGTTCACAGGCGATACGTAATTGTAACATACAGTGCAACAATTTTAGCAACACCTGATGATGGTGGTGTACGGCCGAAACATGTATTAAGGAAGAAATGTGACTAGTAAGTTGAATTTAAGATGGAGATATATGTGTACAAAAGTTAGAATTTTTAGGTTCACAGACAGATGATGGTAAGTTTTAATGTATCCGGATCGAAAGATACAATTGAAAAGCCGCCAAAGGGTATCGTGGCAGTTGTCACTACTCTACTTCGCATAATTACTCTTTTTATATTTACTGTGACTTAACATTTCCCTATATAGCTCATATCGATTCATCTTTCCATAAAAATACATTCCAACTTTAATGCATTATGTCACGGATCAGAAACCGGGTATGCAAATCGCAACACCCACTCATAGGATCGAAGAATATCTGTTGCTCTGTTCGGCTTCTCCAGCTTAGCTGCATTTGGTTATGGACCAGTCAGTTAGAACAGTGTGTAGAATGACGTCCCAAGGACGCGAATAATAAAATAAGTCAGTTTATGTGATTGTGTTAAATTACACAATCCATGACCAGTTTTGTGGACAAACAAAAATTATATTGGACTTTCTGCTGTTCTCTTCGCAAGAGGCGTAGGACTGAATGTCCTCTAAGAAAGAGACAACTTCGCAAGAGGACATTTAAAGAAACGCGGACTGGAGCACGTAAATTTTGAACTTTCTTCTGGAAGGAGAAATCCTTACAAAGAACTACGTCATCCTGTTTGTTCAAGATGAATAGGAGTCTAAGATGAGAGGTACAAAAGCCGTGCGTTCAGGGGTTACAGAGACACATTTAGTCTATCGTAGTCCGTGAATGTCAGAAGTGGAGTGGAAGTTGGTATTTAGGTAGGCGAGGAATGACATGCTTATGGGGCTTATGGGAAATGAGAGGTGAGGCGTAACATCCTCTATCCGCAAAAGTTGGCACTAACTTTGCCGACAAGCAGCGGTCACTCGGTAGGTATAGTTCGCTTGCGGACTACAGGCCTCGGAGTCTGTTGTTTGTTTTGTAGATTTGCCCCAGTGCTTAATTAATTAAGCACTATGCCATGAAGATATATGGGAGGGTGGAGGTATAGCCCCAACTTTCTTGACCTCAGTACTAGAAGGAGGTGAGTGATCAGCTTCATGCCCTTGCAAATTTACCTCTCAGGGAAAGAGCCACCGGTACCCACTGCCCCAAAGTCGATCTGGATGCTGTAGAGAAGAGAAATATCTTGTACTGGCGGAAATCGCAACGACTCCGTGAATGAGATGTAATTTTATTTATTTATTTATTCTCTTGTAGTTTATTTAACGACGCTCTCAGCAAATTACACTATACAGCTTGCTATAATTGGATGATAATGAATGATGAATTGGAAAAGATGTGGAAGGAAGGCGTTGTGGCCCCGTTTAAGAGGTTTCCTGGCATTTTCATGAAGAGACTGAGGAAACCACTGAAACCTCAGACAGGTTAGTCTCTTCACCGGTACAGGTCAAAGCCGTTCTTCTCAGCGGAATGATTGACATCAACCAGGGGCGAGACATACTTCAACACTACAGGCCCACTTCTCTCTAGTTACATATAAACTAAAGACTAAACTCCGTGGCTTGAGTACGTAAGCGATCTATACCGACAGAGCGACCGCCGGATGTCGACGAAATTAGTGCCAGCTTTAGCGGATAGAGGATGCCGCGTGGTCATGGCAACGAATCCCCACAGCAGTCAATTTCGGTTTTCTAGACCGGAGACGCCATTTCCTTGAAATAGCTCCTCAATTATCCTCACGACGCTGAGTGTACTCTGTTCCATACCCAGTGCTTCTCAGAAAATCTGGTAGCGCCGGGACTGGAACCCACGACCTCTGGATCTGTAGCCAGGAACCACTAGACCAGAGACGGTCTCTAGTTACATCTAGCTATTTTCATTATAATCTAAACACCATGTCTCTAAGAAAGAAGCATAATACTGTTCACAGAGTAAGGACGTTTTATGGCTGTACATGCAATGCATCTGTGTACCGCAGGAACCTGGTGTTATGCAGACAGAGACTAACGAAACACAATTCAGTGAATATAATTTGGAAACGGACATTTCAAGAAATATACGACTACATCACCGCGGCCATTAACACCTTGACAGTGAGTGAATATGTATATCTATTTATCTTGGCGCGTAAGACAATGTGAATAGACAGACAGTCCCAGGCGTCGTGTATTTACACGCTGAAGTGACATGTACTTCTGCAATTAGATATATGGACTGCGCTAATGAATCAGAGCTGGACAACACGGCGCTACAACTCGCATAAAAAATTGTTCAGCCTTGAATGTCTCATAATTCTGTTAAATCTAAACCAGGAGTCTAGACACTCCGTTCCTTTTTCATGGATTATTTAACGACGCTTTAGGTATCGAGAATATGTGCCGTCGAATGACAGAATTATTGACTTCAAGGACATTAGCCTTATTCGTAGACTTGTTTTTATTTGAAACAAAGTTTTGGAGACTAGACTACCATATGTCTTTGTCCTCAGGTAAAAGGCGTACTAAATTGAATCAAAATGACAAAGTTAGGCCATATCTCCAGACACCCTAACCAACATAAGACAGGATATATAAACTAAAGCAAACACAAACCGTCTACGGGAGTTAACGCCAAAAATTTAGAACGTCACATACACGAGGCCTTGCACCTATGATCATGCATAATGTAAAGGCTAGAGTGTATAATGTCAGAGACGAACTAAAATAGACGCTAGATTTATACGGTTAAATTCTTAAAAGGACAACTACATATAAACAATATGAAAAACAAAAATACGACACAGTCAATCAGCATTTAAATCACAGATAAGACAAAGCTATATATACATAAACACTTAACAAAATAAAGGGGATTAAAATTGAAATAGACGAAATTTTCCCACATACAAAAGAGGAATAATAGCAAATAAACCAATAACGATAAGTGTTACATAAATGAGGAAATTATATTACCAACATAAAAACGGAATATTCTCATATACTCGAAATTGAGAGGAGCTGTAATTTTCGGAGTTCCTCTTCAATAATTGGTGTCCAGATGGGATAGATATCGAAGCTGAACTGACTGATTGGATGAGACATCTTAGACATGTAGGTTAATTCCATCTACATCCTGCAGGTGTTGTTCGGTTCAACCTGCAAGATCTTCTCTTTTTTTCCAAAAGCTTTTCTGGCCTTGTTCTTCTGCATGTTGCACTAATTTTGATTTTTTTTTCGAAGATATTTAGCGTCAGATTAACGAATGATAAATTGATAAATTCGAAAGGACGACGGTGGAAGTGGTCGTAGCCTCATCGAGATATTATCCCGGAATTTGCGTAAAGAAATTGAAGTCAACCACGAGAAACCTCAATTAGGAGGACACCCAATTTCCATGCCGTGTCTAGAACCGAATACCTCCTGAATACAAATTCGGAGTTTTACTCCTAGACAAGCCTGTTCGGTGACCTGGTTTTATCTCCCTGTTGCCATTTAGAGAAACTGTAAGAATCTATTGATTTAAATAGACTCTAAAGGGTTCTGACGGTGGTGTTCGTAAAACTCAGAATTACTGGGGTTTCGGACATTGTCCATCGACCGGTATTCTAGAAACTAGAAAACACAACGTTTCGGAAACTAGACCTGTTTCCGTCTTCGGATGAAGGGTGAGACACCTACACTGTTCGATACTTTAGAAAGAGCTAAACTCATTCAGTCCGAATAATATAATAAAAGTAATAATTTGCATGAAAATAGCATCAACCGAGAAAATTACTACTATTTAGCTCACATTCGTTTACATTCGTTTCGTTTTTAACATTGTCAGGTACAAGGGGTTAGCGTGACTAATAATAATGGATTTTGGTTTTGATGATTGGGTTTATTGGCACTTCTTTACAATTGCAGCCAACTATGGCAGCTCAAACATTTAACTCCACCTGAATGAATTACGACTCCTGTCTGACGAATGTTCAATGAAGAATCCATCAATCCTGTCTGAATCTCTCGAATTCAAAGTCAAAGTCACAGTGCGACTGACGGTCAGTCAGTAAGTAAGTCTTGGTGGCGAGCCCCAGCGGATATTTATTACTGTTTGACAGTTATTGTCTTGTTTTCGTGGGGCGCCCTCACTGACGAGAGGACCGGTCTATCTTTTGTATATGCTGCTGGTCCTTGCCAGCGGACTCTTTCTCGGGTCCGAGTCCCTTGGGACTCGCGACCTTATTTTACTGTCTCAGGTTTGAGACTTCCCTCTTCGTCGCCTCCTACGACTCGCAGGGTCACGGTGGAGGTATTCGACCCCGCCTCCACACGCGTATCTCTCGAATTGACGAACGACCTCCCTCTTATACTTGCGAGAGAACCGAACAGAGAGCACCGTCTCCAAGGGGTCCGTTACTGTTCTTCATAATCTGTCGTCTCGGAAACCGTGTGCCAATTCCGAAGCAACGTCTGGTCTCTTAGGTGTTTACAACTTTCAGTTTTCGTATCCATGGAAACCGCGTTTCGTAACCAGTTGGTTTCCAGGAATCAGTCTCTCTGTGACAATGTGTTTGCCTCTTCGTTTCCTAGAACTTTCAGTTTTCGTATCCATGGAAACCGCGTTTCGTAACCAGTTGGTTTCCAGGAATCAGTCTCTCTGTGACAATGTGTTTGCCTCTTCGTATCCATGGAAACCGCGTTCCGTAACCAGCTGGTTTCCAGGAATCAATCTCTTTGTGACAACGTGTTTGCCTCTTCGTTTCCTAGAAACGGCCCACATGTCACAATATTATAATGCATAGAATTAGCAGGTGTGAAGTAAATAATTTCGTACGGTGCTGTAACTCTCGAAAATCTGTGACGAAATTTCGGGGCATGGACGTATGTATCGATTTTCCTATGATGTCATGTGGTATTTGGTAAAACACGATTCATTTTAATTTATTTATCCCTCATATTTACAATGTTCCAAATCAATTAATTTGAATTTAAATTGAGGAGACTTGGAGGTAGCCTATGCGGAGTAAAGCCATCTGTCTTGAGCATTTTGTGAGCCGCAAATGGTAATCCATTCCAACAGTGATAAGACTGAGCTGCTCAGCTGTCGATGGGCCGATCCGTTGTCTTAGAAATCTCATCGAATATCTGAAGGATTTTAATTCCAAAAGTAAAAGTTTTATAGCAGTGGCTCTCAAGTTGCTGTTAGTTTCTTCTTAAGTGTTTGATTAGCACGTCTTCGAACCCATGGATGGAGGCAGTAAATTCCTCCAAAACGTCGGCGAATTTCTACCGGACCATACGGCGTCACATCCTTTCATAATGACGGAAGTAGAGACCTCAGATCTATCATACGAAATCCTTGCTTTTCGGAATTCTGTAATTCATCACAACTTAGCTAGTTGAACTTCAGCATGCAATCTTGTCACGGTACTACCAACACACAAGATAATCCGCAAGGTCACAAACACTGATGCTGATAAAGGGAACATTCTGTGTTATTGTAGGCTATGCCTATGATTAATAAAGTTCCAGGCCACGAAAGCGTAAGTTATGGGGGAGCAGAGAACTCCACACGCTCATGTCTCTGCACTAGATAGAGATGCAACTTGAAGCTTCGTTTGGTACACCACCCAAGGGAAACAGACCCAAGTAGCTATTAGGCAGGAGGCAGATATACTCCAGAGCTGATCTGAACTTTGTGAAGCTGAGGTTCTCAGCGTTTTTACTCCAGGCATCTGTCGAGAAAGTACCTTCAATTAAGCTAAAGGTCGCTTTCTTTTCCAACTCATTATCTATAATCCAATCATTAGATGTTATGGAGTCTGGGCTCTTGACAGTTTCGTTAAATAAACTACCAGAGTGTGTAGCCACTCGATGGGACCGGTTCTGGATCCGGTCTCGTGTCCTTTAGAACAAGCCGCACGCTATAGTTTTGTTCACCCTTTGCAATGCCCACTGTTCATTAGCAGTCCTACGTTACATTAGTCTAGTGATTTAATGTTTGGGTCATTTTGAAAAATATTTGCTGGCACACAATCTGAGGTCAAGGAAGCCAAGAGCTCCCCTCCCATTTCTCTTTGTCTGGTGCCACTGGAAAGTCAATTTGATTAACATTTCGCTCATCTCGCCAAACCAGTGACTATAACAAAATGGCGACCAGTACTGCAACTTCGGAACTCTAAGACACATAAATCTGAACCTGACAGAATATTTACCGAAAAGATAAAAACGTGTTACGTAACAGAGACGTCCACGTGCTGTAGGCTGTGGGCTCCGAGTCCCAATTTATACATCCTCTGCCGATTTTAATCGAATTCATTACAGAACTAATAACTAGCTCCCTCGTACCGTGAACAACACACTCTTTGTGGGCCTTGCCCACTAATAATTGAATGTCGTCGTGGTCGACCCACTGAATATGTCCATGTCAGACTGTCTTGCCACAGTTTCGCAAGAAAATTATTTTCACAGTGTACGGTTCATAACTTCAGACGTATCCTCGACGTGACCCACATGTCAAGTAATGTACAACTGAAGCAATCTGACGCGTAATGTTCAAGATGATCAGTGTATAAATCAGAATAATTTACTTGTATGAGAACAGTATGTCGATAAATAGAAAGGTGAAAGGTAAAATTCTCCTTGTGATTAATTAACTAAGCGTCACTCCATGGAGACATACGGAGGTGGAGGTAGAGTTCCCCAATTCTTGAGCTCGGCACTAGAAGGAAGTGAGTGGTAAGCTTCACGCCTCAGCCTCTTTACCCCGGAAAGAGCACCCGGTACCCACTGGATGGGAGGCTTGTCTGTCTAGACGCAATGGAGGAGAAAAGAATTTTTTCCGCTGTCGTGGATCGAACCCTGACCGTCCAGCCCGTACCCCGTCGCTGTACTGACTGAGCTATACTTGCTCCTATGTCGATGAATACAATTCTTTTTATACTAACAGTGCCACGTGGTTCAAGAAGCAAATTTCCAGCCCGTGGTTATTATGATAAACAGTGTTCCGTCAGTGACTCTCAACGCCGAATTCCAGACCAAACTTAAGGGCGATATCAGATTCAGGACCCAGGACATGCTCCGATGAGCTGTGCGAGACTCACGAACTACCCTCTTACATTAGTCAGTCGTGCTTAGGAAGGGTAGATGGTAGCACAGATACAGATGTACCATTTAAAGCAGAACTCAAATAACAATCTTGTTACACGGTACAGAAATGAAAGCAGAAGCTGTTCCCTCAATTTCCTTCTCGACGTCGAAGTGATTGCCATTCTGGTTGCTAGGCTGCTGCTATCGCCAGCCACGCAGAAGCACTGCAGGTGCGAACGTAGTGTACACACCGCGGGTACAGCCGCGAATATTATTTCGCATCGCAATTTCTGCTGCTGTCCGTGAAGCATTTAGCAATGCATCCTTTGACAAGGAAGTTCGGAATGAGACGGGGATACTGATCTCACCTGAAGTCTCACATACGCTGCTGCTGTCTGGCTGAGTTTCAGATGGAGCAGTCTGTGTAACACACTGACATTACAAGATTATCAGCAATTCGTCACGTTCCGCGAGTGGCAATCCTGCTTTGTATTCGATAGAAGCCGGGTTCAGATCTCGACCCAAAGACTGACTATACTCATTGAGATTTTTAGTGGTTTTCCTTAGGACATCCAGGCAAATGCCTGAAATTAGGTGATGGATGCTTCCTTTAAATTCATTATGTACTAATATATTCCTACCATTAGATGCTAGATAGGCTGAGATTCTGACAGTCGTTAAATAAACCGTAAATGGACAAATAAGTAAAGGTAAAAAAAGGTAAGGTTGTCCCTATGCTTAACTAATTAAGCACTACGCCATGAAGGTGTGTGGGGAAGGGGATGTATAGATCCACATTTTCTTGACCTCGGCATTAGTTGGAGGCGAGTTGTCAGCTTCACTCCCCTGCCGCTTTACACCCGGGGAAAGAGCCCCCAGCATCTATTCCTTAGAAGGCTGGGCGGGCCCCAGAACCGGTCTGGACCATACTGAAAAATATACTTCTTAAAATATTAATGTAATAATAATATAATGTTGTCTGGTATACACGTAAATGGATATTATATACGAGCTTGGTTTAATGTGAATAATAACCTGCCATGGAGTCACCAATAAAGGACCGAACTGAATTCATGAATAAATGAAAGATGTCTGCTGTTGTTTAACCATAATTTATCAGGTAGCATAACTTTTCTGATGCTCAAATAGAGAATATAAACAGGTTCTTAACAAAGATGGCGTTGTCTTTCCTCCATTTACACTCTTATTTTCAAACAAAGCTTTGTGTGATCCTTCAGGACCTCACACGTATTTATGAATATTTTAGCTTCGAGCTCTGATCCTGGTTTTGGAAACAGCCAGGAAATAAAATGACTTCGAAATGGAGATACATTTCTCGTGACATGAACTTCAGGAATGATTTCGTGAAATATAACCTGGATGCTAGGGAGCAGGGACCGTACTAGTCAAAGTACAGAACCAACAGGCTTCGTGAAACACAATGCAGTGTCGTGCTGCCAATAACCAGGTCAGACTGTAACAATACTATGCGATTGCTAATGAATTCACATCACAACAATATCGTCCATTCACTGAGTAGCTCACATTATAACTAATGTAGTAACATCCAACTGTTTGATAACTAAAGGAAATTCAAAATGAAAAAAACTTCATAAATTTGTAATTTCTCCAGGTGAAGAGAAACATATAACATATGCTGCAATTTGCGGATCGCCGTGAATGAAGCCGCTGAACGGCAGCGATCCTACGGCCACTGACTGAGAAGCATTTTACGATACGTAGCGGAGATGGCAGAATGACATGCATATTATTGCGTCTTCACTTCTGTCCTTACCTTAGCCAATTAAATATATTTAAAACGAAAAACCTGTGGGCGTTTCCTTCAGGCATGAGTCATCAAATAAAACAAAACGTGACGGCCAAGTATGAAAGTGAAATGAGTAGCTGCCATCATCGATATATCTCGAACGTATTCAGGCCAGATGCATCTAGATGCTGTTTCTAGCAAGCTGAGCTCTGTGAGCTGCTCGCACGAGGTCGTGAATACAGATGTGGACACAACGAAACACGTGCGACCAAGGAGCACAGTATGATGCCGTTACTCTCTGGATTATGGGGTATGGCGTTGACCGTAGGGGAGATTGTAATAGAAATAACGGGAAGACAAAACGAATGATGCGTGAATGGCCGGGAAGAGACAGGAATGACAGGGAAACACCTCATCACGGGCACTTTCACTGGTTGCTGACGTCACATGTGCTTGATCCTTCATAATCAGCTGACGCGAAGGCACGACACAGTCATCAGTACAGGTGTCTGCTTTACCGATATTCGAGAAGAGTGTATTCCAGCATCATAAAATCTACCTCTATTTTCTGTCAATATCAGGTAAATCTCTTCTTACCGAGCAAGTTGGCTCAAGCGGTAACGCTTTCAATTTCCATTCGGAGCGAGCCCGATTCGAATCTCTGNCATGCTTCTGAGCAGACGCATCTGATAAAATCTACCTCGATTTTCTGTCAATATCAGGTAAATCTCATCTTACCGAGCAAGTTGGCTCAAGCGATAACGCTTTCAATTTCCATTCGGAGCGAGCCCGATTCGAATCTCTGTGGGGAAACTAACAATACTGACTTATTTAATGAATTTTGGCACTCGCTGTAGATAAGTGATACTGATCATAGTGGCCGGGTAGTCTAAGGCATGAACTGCCTTCTCTCACTCGGACGCTAGGATCGTGGCTTCGATCCCACTCATGACATGGACGTCTATATGTGTGCGCATCTATTCTGTGTTTGTGTTGTTCTATGTGTAGGTAGCAGTATTGCGATGGGCTGATCCCTGTCAAAGGAGTCCTACAGACTGTGTACAGACCAAAAAATTGAAAAAAGGATTCAAGGTCCAGGGTCTGTAGGGCCATAGATAGATAGATAGATAGACAGCTGTAACGAGGACTAGAGGATTACAATTTAAATGGCTCGAACATNGTTCAAGGTCCAGGGTCTGTAGGGCCATAGATAGATAGAAAGATAGATAGATAGATAGATAGATAGATAGATAGATAGATAGATAGATAGATAGATAGATAGATAGATAGATAGATAGATAGATAGATANAAATGGCTCGAACATTCTCGCGGTATACTCCTAACATAGAGTTTACTTTGTACCCCCCACCGATCTACGTTAACTAACCGTTGGTGAGAAGGTAAGTGTATTTCTGATACCTTAGCTGCAAGTTAAAGCAGAAATTATAAATCTGGCCTCTCATCAACAATTCTAGGCCGTCTACAGCGGATTAAGATGTCAGTTAATCCTAGAGTTCTTGTGAATCAGCTGACAGGCCGAGTAAGACAGACAAGACAGTAGCTGGGCAGGGCGCTCTGGGACTGACACTTCTCGTTGGAAGAAGTGGAGGGCTGTCACATGAACTGCCTGGAGTTTCTTAATTATAGGGTGTGCTCGTATACTTTCAAGCTGTGTGAAACCACGACGTACTTGAGGGACGTCTGCTGGAAGGAAGAACAGCGTGAATTGAGAGTTGTCCTGCTCACACGTCTCGTTTATGAGGGCGGGCAACAGGGAGACCTGCATTTCGATAGTTCTTACACAATAAACACGTACATTATTATTATTTGTGTATTTAAGTCTTGTTAGTATGATATTCCATAAATGGCACTCAATTCCTTTACTATTAGCTTCACAGTGAGGACTCTGAGCTGTGAAGTCGATTTAATAAGTCAGTATTTTTGGTGCTCTCGATGGGTGAATGGGCCATGCCTATTTATTAACTTTCGAACGGATTTTAATACTGTTGGAAGGAATTACTTCACATCCACTGCCTTGACCGTGTAATGACATAAAACTGTAAAATAAATATATCCCTGTAACAGGCCGTGAAGGCCCTTAGGTTTGTGAGACGTGGAGGCTCCCACACTTTCTAGACAGTCGGCTCACAGATGGAGATAAAGCTGTCAGTCTTA
>NW_019734311.1:387566-453664 GCF_002891405.2 Cryptotermes secundus
GGTACTCATTTCTGTTAGAGGCGGAGTTGACCCCAGGGCCATAGTGCGGCTGGAAGGATTAAGTCAATTGAAAAATCCGATAACCTCATAGGGAATCGAACGCCTTACCTTCTGGTTCGTAGCATAGTGCCTCAATCAACTACGCTACCGCGTGCCCCCATGTACTGACATACTTTCCAAATCTTGTAAATTTTCTGCAAAACGGAAAATACCAGTGTGGTGACAGTGCAGAATTGTTTAGTCCTAGGCACAAAGGACTCATACAGGGCCATAAAGCACTATTCGGCTTGAAAGGTGGCTGGATTACCGACCATGCAGATCGGGACGTCTGGAAGTTTCTCTTGGTCCTCGTTAGGTTAGCCTAAATAATTAAGTTTTATTTTGTGTTGCATTACAGGATGTCACTCCGGCGACTATAAAGAACACGGTATTCTGTGTTGCAAGGACGTTTATTTCGGAGTAAAATATCTGCTCCATCTTCAGGGTCGAAGTGCAAGCCAAGCAAGAAACTGGCAAAAGAAGGTGAAAATTCGAGTGAAAGATTCTCTTAGTGTTTTGCTTGGCTTACTTTATAACCCTGAAGATGGAGGAGATATGTTATCCGAAACGTAAGGCTCTCTCTGAACTACAACGTGCCACAACACATAAAACCGTGCTCTTCAAAAATAGCATTCATATGCACTAAAGATAAAAATATACAAAATTCTTAAACGCGCCGGTCACGGTAGCCGAGCGGTCTATGGCATGCACTGTCTTCGCTCGCTCGGAAGCCAGGATCGTGGGTTCGAATCCCACTCAGGGCATGGATGTTTGTGATCGTTTTTCTGTGTTTGTGTACAGGTAGAGGCCTTGCGACGAGCTGATCACCCGCCCAAGGAGTCCTACTGTATGTCTAAGATCTAGAAAACCCGAAGTGAAAGGAGAAGTTTATGGAGGTAGGCCTAGGCCCACTGGGGCTGTAATGCCAAGGGAAAAAAAATTCTTAAACGCTGTTTTGTACGGATGTGAAACCTGTTCTCTGATCCCAGGAAATAACACAGAATAAGGTTGTTGTGAAAGAAGTGGGTAAGAGAGCATTTGAATTTCATGGAGACGAATTATCAGGAGACTCAGGATAATTTCAAAATAATGGGTTTCATAATTTGTACCTTGTCTTCAATAAAATATTTATAGAGAAATAAAACAAGACGGGTGAGCTAAGCAAAATTATTAACAAGTAAGGGTGAAATGAAAATGCATACAAAATTTTATTTACAAAATTTGACAGGAAGAGACCATCAGCAAGAGTTAGGCGCATATGGGAAGATAATATTAAAATGGATTTTTAGAGATATAGAGTCTGACTATGTGGATAGGAAATGTCTGGTTCAGAGTAGGGACAGGACCTGGCTCTTATGAAAACGCAAATCAACCTACGGGAGTCCATATATGGCAGGAAATTTCTTGGCAATCTGAGCGACTATTAGGATTTGAGGTTTTCAGAGCAGTAGGTATGAGGAATTCCATCTTCTGAGATAGAACGTAATGGGGTCCATTGAAAGTGAAGCAGAGAACATTGCTACCTGCTTCACGCTCGTTTTTTTTGTTTGGTTTATTTTTCAGTCTTCAAGATGGAAGCTACGTGTACATCTGAAACGCTGGTTAACCCTGCTCAGCTACTATCAGCATCTCAACAAAGGCTCTTCTCCATGGGTCCAGAAGAATTGCGCAGAACTGTACAAAATACCTGCTTATAGCGCGCTACGACCACTTAACAAATTCCCGTTTTTTTATCGTCAGCACTTCATTTTACTCGGTATGCTGCTCCTCTACCCGGCACCAACAATGCATCATGACGTATGGCGTATGGAGGGCCTCACACAGACAGTGACTGAATGCCTGACTGTGCCATTATCCCATTACCAGAATGAATGGAAACGTTGTCATAGCACGCAAAGCTGCTTTTATGCACAGTGCAATTCATATACCTGAGGCACCTCATTACCACGTTACAACACGCGCGTGCTGATTCGTGTATTGCTTATTCTTATTAATTTAACGTGCTGACTGTTAGGTACGTAATAGGACGAATTGTCTTCCACTGCCTGGGAGCCATGTTGCTTAGTCCGTAGGAAACGAGGGGCAGAGTTGTAATAAAACCAAATTATAAGGCACTGGAAATATCCATTCCAGAGGGCCCTAAAGATAGTCCAGTGATTGAGGTTAGCTATTTGTAACTAATCCAACGAACAGCGTAAATGGGCCCGTGTACACAACAATGATATCTACAGAATAAAAACAAAAACAGATACTGGTATCAACATTTATTTATTATGTACAGGCGTTGAGCTGCCAGGGTTCTCGTGTGCATTGTTAGATTACGTTTTACTAAGGTATATTCACTTAGGGCCGCGCCATAGCTCAAGCGGTTAGTCGCTGGCTTCCCACCGGGGCGGCCCGGGTTCGATCCCGGGTGTGGTCAAGTGGGATTTGTGGTGGACAAAACGGTGCTGGGGCAGGTTTTCTCCGAGTACTTCGGTTTCCCTTGCCAATCTTCATTCCACCAATTGCTCCACAATCACCCTCACCTATCATCTGGGGTTGGTACAATAGGCCCAGAAGTGGCCGCAGTACAAGGTATATTCACTATCAAAATAAAACCAGATTTCAAAATACAGATCCATATTAAAGTAACTCAATTCAAGAAATTAGTTTGATATTCTTGTAACACGCCTGATGATGACCTAGGAAAGGTCGAAACATGTAGCACAACGCCTATGCATAATAAACAAACGTTGATACGTCAGTCTCTACTTTTATCTTCATTCTGTAGATATAGATATAGAATTCAAATTAGTACGTACATCTTTAACTTTCACCCGAGGCCGAAAACAGATCCGGCTTCCGAAAAGCTGTGGTTTTAAGTATACAAAACGGACAACGTCCGAAAAATCAATAACCTCGAAAGAAAAAACACTGTTTATAACTTCCAATGTTCGAGTCCAGGTGGGGTCTAGAATTTTCACTTCACGTCGTCCAGACTGGCTCTGGGGCCCACCCAACCTCCTATCCAATGGATACCGGGGGCTGATTCCCAGAAGGTAAAGCGGCTGGGGCGTGAAGCTGACCATTCACCTCCAGCTAAAGCCAAGGTCAAGAAAATGTGGATCTACAAATCCACTCCCCCATACGCCTTCATAGCGTAGTGCTTAATTAGTTAAGCACAGGGACAAATTTACATTTATCACATAATTAGACATCAGGTAGTCGCGTAATATCGAGTACTGTTAGTCACAAAGTTGACACTCAGGAAGTGAAGACTGATCCTGAAGCTGATGGAGTAGTATGTGAAATATCTTGTCATGATATTTCGTGTCTAAGTTCTATAAATCAGAATCCAGTTGCTCATTTGTTAGGCAAATCTCATTTAACGCACTATGTAAATGACGACAGAGGAATTCGCACGTATTTCACGAGAGTTTATACGGTGTGCATCAACACCATTTGTTCATTCAACTCAGTCTATCTTTAATAACAAAATATTATTATTTCTTCAAATTATGTTGAAACTAGTTAAAGTATTCAGTGTGTGTAAATAAGCGGAAATGAAACACTGGGTGGATTTTGAAATTTTCAGTTAGCTGACAAAAGTAACTTCGATATTAGTGATTTACTGAAACATGTTAAATCAAAACGTATAAATCGAATATGGATAAAAATCAAATTAGACGCAAACTGTTAATCAATTGTCTCTCATTTCGAAATTCACCAAACTTTAAGTAACATTTTGTCATATTTCAATAGTTCCGCTTTCATTTCGCAAGCACGCAATGTCCTATTAGTGAATATAGTAAATTAAAACGCATGAAACTGGGATGTCCACTAGTGTCATAACGCTGATCCCAAGTTTATTGAAAATCGGTCAGCTTGATCAAAATTTTAAATGAGAACATACACAGACATATATACACACATAACATGGTCATCTCACAAACTTTCTTTTTCTTTAAAGAAGAAAAGCAGGTTAAAAAAAAAGAATTTCCGGTGAGAAGGTGACGTCAAGTTTATTCAGAATCTTTCTTTGATCTGAAATTATTTAATTTCGAAGTTCTAATACTTTTTGCTCTCAATTCTGCATGTAGCATAAACCGAAGCCCTTCTATTGTGTTTATGGTGGCGCCGGATGGAGTAAGGGACGCAATCGTGCAGCGGAGACAAACTCCACAGTTGCGCCTGAGTCTCCAGAATCGCTCCTAAGCTAGCAGAACATACCGTTTTCATAAATATTTCAGATAATTATCTATGGAAGAAACATATGCAGGAAAGTTTGGAAAGTATCTCGAGTAAAATTACATAAAGCGATTGTAGCAACAGCTTGTTTATCTGAAATCTAAACATGAGTAATAAATGCAACTCAGCTAAACACATGCGTCATTTTACAGATCATAACAGGCTGGATGAGAAGAAAAGTAAAAATATTCGTCAAGAATAACAAACATTTAACACAAGCGATACAGTAAACCATACTCGACGGCCGCGCCATAGCTCAAGCGGTTAGTCGCTGGCTTCCCACCGCGGCGGCCCGTCTGTTCAAGTGGGATTTGTGGTGGACAAAGTGGCGCTGGGGCAAGTTTTCTCCGAGTACTTCGGTTTCCCCTGCCAATCTTCACTCCACCAATTGCTCCACAAACACCCTCACCTATCATCTGGGGCTGGTACAATAGGCCAGAAGTGGCCGCAGTACAAGGGACTCAGTCCCACCCCACTAGCAATAAAAAAAAATCATACTCGATGACAGATTGGAAATCTGAGAACAAGAGCCCCTAGAGAGGATTTGAGGCTCTAACTACGGTAACTATTCAGACCACCATGTTTCAAGATGTGACACCGTGTAGTATAGTAGAAATGTACTGACGTTTAGGAGGAACGTGTCGAGTAATGAAAGGAACAGACAGGAGAGCTTATTTTTGATCCTGTAGACGGAGGCAGTATGTTCCTCCGAAACGTCAGTAACCTCGTGCCAGAACACATGGTATCATAGCCGAAGAGATAGTACTACTTCAAGAGCCCCTCATCATGCCTACTGTAACATGCAACAAGGGACATACTCCCCAGTAGTGAGAACACATATACGAAGGGGGCACGAACATGGACGCATCAAAAGGAAAATAACGCGGAACGGGGAGAGTATTATTCTCAAATATATTTCAGTGTGAACAACGATATGCGACGGCATGGAAATATATTGACTTACGACTTTGTGCAGTCAGACGGTTTAAAAAAATCCTGAAGATGGCCAGGTAGGGGCGAAACATGTAGGAACAGATGTGGTTTGAACAACCCTAAGTTGCATTAAAACGGATGTGAATGAATGAGTGCTGCCACAAGGAATGAGATATGACTGTTGGCGGAACAGATTTGGTCACATACCACAAGTCAATAGGTCGCTGGTTCGATTCCCGATGAGGCTGTTGGATTTCTCAATTGACCTAATCTTTCCAGCCGCATTATGCCCCTGGGGTCTACTCAGCCTATGACAGACATGAGAACCAGGAATCTTCATGGGGGTAAAGGGCGGCCGGTGAGTAAGGCTGACAACCTTACCGCCATCTGTGAGCCTATTGCCTAGAAAATGTGGGAACCTCAACATCTCACAAACCTATGGGTCTCCACGGCCTGTTACAGGGATACCTTTGTATTTTTCCTTTTTACATAAAACCCGAATAGGTCCGACTACGGGCTGACGTGGCGTCAATGCGCATTGAGTACTGAAATCCGCAGCGCAGAAGGAAGCTACTGTGCGTGCAAGGTGGGCGTGGAATGGGGAGCGAACAGTAGCAAATAATTTGTACGTGACCTACAGAAATCTTGATGAGACCATAAGAGCAGAAATATGCAATTACGCCTACAGATTCACGCTGCCTTCCGAGGTCGAAGCATGATAATTTGCAGAAAGCAAATTTAAGCTCAGAGTGTGTAAGAATGTCTGGGTACTTCTAGGGAGCATGGCATCCACCCGCAATACAGCGTGGGTTCGCAACGCAAGAGACCACAGACTCAAAACGAAAATCTGTGTATGTAGGATACGAGGTTCTCACAGCGGTGGTTGCGAAGAGCTCTATCTTTTGGAATATGACGCCATGTAATCCGTTAAAAGTCAAGCGATGTTTCGGAGAAACATGTTGTCACGCGGCGTTATATCCTAGAAGATAAACTCTTTCAAATCTGTATGCTAATATATTCAGATTGGAAATTCTGAATTAATGTCTTTCCTGCTCAATTTTGCGACTGAGTGCTTAGTGCTCCTGCTTCCTAACTGAGACAGCCACCTTCTGAATATCAGGCCGGGAGCAGGTTATGGACTTCTGTGCGTTTGGTGTATTTAATTCCTTTCACACAAATTCTGGGTAATTGCAATGTAGGCCAAGGCCGGTTTCTTCCAAATTCAGTAATAATTAACGCATTCGACACAGTTTAGAAAGTGTAATTAAATGAACTTAAAGATGTAAGGATGATTGATGGATGGATGAACTTGGCTTCTTGCAGATGGAAATCTCACTCTCAATGTGTCTGCATGTCACATCTCAAATACTCAACGGACTTAAATGTGTCTTCTGCAGAGTTAATTTCAGAAATAATCTCAAAAGTATGAATCTTGCAGAAAGTTGGTACGATTCCCTGGACGAGGTGTCAGCCTGTCGCCGGCCACAGAGTTCTACACCATTATTGTACGTGTGTGATAAATTCATTCTATTTGAGACCTGAGAATTCACGGCGCTGAAAATTAAGGCTGTTGTCGTCTGGGTTTTATATGTGGTTGCCGACGTTTAGGAAGAACCAGTTACCTATATAATCAGAGTAGACGTTAGGACAGAGACAACATGTTTCTGCTAGACTTTAGTACTACACGGTGTCCTAACTTGGAAATCATTACCTTTATTTTGGTTAGCAGGTTATTAGGTTAACAGATGTTACATTTTTCCAAATTGATAACTGTACAAGAATATGTTAATGACATAAAACATAGAACTCCCTAATGTTTGAATATGATCATCATCAAAGCAGCCATTTTGAGCCATCGCCTTCCTGATTTGCCACCGATTTTCACTTCTTTGGATTTTGCATCAGTATTTTATTAACTAATGGGGTTTGGACTTTGTCCATCTTCCGGTGGTCACAGTGTTTCGTTTGTGTTCGTTACTGTCCTTTAGAACACCGGACGATGGACGAAATCCGAGAACTCAGTAATTCCCAGTAGTTGCCAGAATCATCTAGAATCAAATATCTGTTTACAGCGCAAGGTCGACAGTCTTGCGTCTCACAACAAAGTGGAGACCAGGTCTCTGTATTTAAGTTTCCCAGTGATACCTCCGGGCAATAAAATGTTTAAAAATTGATTCTGACAGAGTATTCTTGCATTATACTTGTATATTTCAGTATCTGACCATATGATAGATACTGTTACATGTACATCCATTTCTAGGCAACGTGTTGGTAAACAAGTAACCGCGAAGACAGATTCTTGGTAAACAGTCCATTGCTAGGTAGATGAGGCTGTTCTCTATGTGGTCTGAGCCAAGCAACAGTAGAATAACGGGGTTATGCAATCCGTTTCTAAGCAACGGCTGGGCGTATCGGACCGTGCTATGAAAGCGGTGACGTCTTCAAAAATAGAGATGGTGTTTTCCGTGGGGTCTGTGAAGAATGTTTCTAAGAGAAGGGAGTGACAGAATTCGGCCGGGGTAGTTACGAGTCAGTCGTAAGCTGGCGGAATGAGTCCAGAAGAATTTTTAGTTCCGAGGTTCCAGAATAATTGAAGACGAAATAGCAAGAAGCCTTCATAGCAATTTGAAGTGCTAGTTTTTATGTTGAGATCCGTTGCCAGGAGACGTCTAGTGTAGACGGAGAATCCTAATGCGCGTGCAGCTGTGAGCTGGAATGTGTGTAAATCACTGATAGAGTTGTATTTAAGTGTTATTAAGAAAACTTGTAACCATTTTATTAATAAATCCAATCATCCGAACTAGAAGCCGTTATTTTCGTCACGCGTACCCCCACACGTGACAATATCCAGTTCAATCATAACTATGAACAAGTGTCGAATGTTCTATCAAAATATATTGCATGTTCCAGGGAACACATACACGTATTTAAGCGTTTGTACCAAATGAACAAGACTGTGGTTAAACAAGAAAGACTATTAATACTAGAAGGTCGTGTTGATGGTATTAGAAGACAGACATATAAACCACAACAGGCTCCTAAAAGCAAAGTCCTTGTGACTGAGTTTCTGCCATAGAGGGGGAGACGTCTCGCAGCCATACAAAACGAACAATACAGCAATATTTTCTAGGGAAAATATACAAACGCCAGCATGTATAAAAGCATCGAAATAAATAATTCTTCAATTTTTATTCATTTACTTTCTACTCGTAAAGCTATATCTGCGGTACATCTGCCAGTTTATTCCGAGATACCGTATTTACGCATGTATAGGCCGCAGCACAATTTTCAGACAGAAATTATAGAAAAAATAATTTTCTTGGAATATTATTTCAGGAGTAGAACACCCTGTATTACTAATTATGAATATAATTTTTTTTAAATGAAGTGCGATTTCGAATATTTCGAATATAAGCAGCACCCCAGTTTTCCTCTTGAATTTTTGGCAAAAAATGTGCGGCCTATACATGCGTAAATACGGTATTTAAATTTTGACGGTTTCTGTCGCAGAGTATTGTTTGAGGTACGTTCAAAGAGATAAAAATACACACCGTCACAGGATATAGTGTGCGGCACGGTTTTCAGTACAAGAACAGGGTGGCCGTGAAGTAACGCAGACCCCAGTGAACTGTTTCGAATCAGTCAACGGTGTTACTTCACGATCAGTTGCTGTGCTGGCGGCATAGTTAACACCTGTTTCTTGATTGGTGCATGAATCACGTCGTTCAGTCTAATCAAATCAAGGAGGATGAGGTGAGCAGCTCCTACGTCTATATAATAAGACAAATAACGTAAAATATTGTCGTCTGAAAAGTATGAAAGGAAGAAACCATCTTGGAGACAGAGTCAAACACGAGAAGAAAATGAAGGCTGAGGTTCAGGGTGTGGGTTGGAATCAACTGGCTTAGGGTAGAGTCCAGCGTCGGGCTCCTTTGAGTACAGTAATAAACCTCAGGATTCAGTATAAATTGGGGAAACTCCTTGACCGACTGAGCAACTTCTGAAGAAGGACTCTCCTCCAAGGCGTTCCTTACTCGCAGTGCACTATTGGGGAGCAAGTGATTTCTATGACAGTTTAAATACTGAAGCTGAAAACTTCAGATCTCGGTTTCAGCAACACTGGCGGCACGTGAAATGGAAATCACAGTATAATTGCAATTTGGGTACCTAAAATATGATTTAAATTACACCATAGATTAATCAAGATTTCCTTGCGTGTCTGATTGATTATGAGGATTACTTGTCAATTATTTTCATCAATCATATAAGCAGATTCATGTGGTTCTTGTGTTTCTAAAATGTAAAGGGAGACGTTGAGGGTCCCACATTATCTAGACAATCGGTTCACAGTTGGCGGTAAGGTTGTGAGCCTTACACGCCGGTCGCCCTTTACCCTCCAGGAAGATTCATTTCTGTTAGAGGCTGAGTCGACCCAAGAGCCATACTCCGGATGGAAGGACTAGGTCAATTGAAAAAATTCATATCGGGACTCGAAACCGCGACCTTCCGGCTTGTAGCATAGTGCTTCAACCAACTTCGCCACCGCGTGCCCCCCTCGTGTTTATAAACTTTAGATCTATTTTGTTCCTCGAGTTCCGTGAAAAATATCGTTGTTAACAATATAAATTCGGAAGGGTGGGTATTACTGATTTAGATTAGGATAACGCTAGACATAGATAGAATAATATTAGGATTCATTCTTTTAGAAATCCAATATGAGCTGACTTGGGATGGGCTTCAATGGCAGTCTCTTGTGAAGACGGTAATAAGCCCACAGGTTTCATAAAAATTAGGACATATCTTGACTAGCTGAACTACTATCAGGTTTTGAAGAAAATACCTTGCTCCGTGGTGTAAGTTAAGGTGAGAAATGTGTTCTGGCTCTGCTCATGCAGTTAAATAATAGATCTCACCCAATTCGTTACTATTTTCTTATTATTATTCTTATCCCTTGCACATAGGCTGACCGCCTGCTTATGCAGAGGGACAGAGACATTCCAAACCTTGCGAGGTACTCCTGGACTTTTTCTACCTTTTGGGGATTTACATCTGACAAATCGAACATTTTCATCTTCTGTCATTCGTGAAATATGATTGTTGCAATCTTCCCTAAGTTTATTCATCCTGTTGGACGACTGACACACTGTTCCCTAAAACAAGATCTGCCCGTATCCGTCAGACAGTTTCCTTTATGGTGCTCATTTCTGTAGTCTAAGGCATATATCTTATTCTGCAAATGTCTGTTTTGACTTCGGCTGCATAGGTTAGAACCGGTCGTGTACCTGATTCATAGATTCTTAATTCAGGTTATGTTCTTAAATACTTATTTCGCCATAAGGTGTCACTCAGGCATCCAGACAGCCTCGCAACTCTACTATCGATTGCAGAGCTTCACTGCTTGTTTGTTGTCTCCAGACCTAAGCACTTGTTAAAAAAAACGAAAAAATAAAGTTTCTTGCTTTTCTGCTCTGCATATAATCAATATTTCATACTATTTACTATGCATATTCCTTTCCGTGATTGGAGCAGATAGTGCTCTTAACGAGCCGCAATCGTAACAAATTTCTTAAAGTAGAACAGCTACTGTAAGGTCCCACTTTGAGGGACAGCTTCTCATACGAGACCGATGTCTCCTCCAGTTCCACTACTCCAACAGTTGCAGTCACGCTGTTGCCCCAACAGCTTGCGTCAAGTCTTTATCAGAAAGACGAAAACACCTCCCAATATTCATCGCCGGAACAACGGAAGTACAAGTTTACATACTTTTTTTACTTCTTTTGGCTTATTTTGGACTTCACCCATCGTCTGGTATGTAAAAGACAAAAGACCACGACGTTTCGGAGACTGCATCTGTCTCCGTCTTCAGGTGGATAGGGAAGGATAAACCTACTCAGTTGGGCCCGTTAGAAAGAGCTAGTCTCAATCATTCTAACGGAAGGGCGCAGGTTCAAGTCCCGATGATGTCATTGGATTTTGTCAATTGACCTAATCCTTCCAGCCGCACTATGGCCCTGGGGTCGACTCAGCCTCTTAATAGAAATGAGTACCAGGAATTAATTAAATCATTTTCCTGGGGAGTAAAGAGCGGCCGGCGCGTAAGGCTGACAACCTTACCGCCATCTTTGAGCCGATTGTCTTGATAATGTGGGACCCTCAACGTCTCACAACCCTATGGGCCTTCACGGCCTGTTTATTTACTTTTTTACTTTTATATAGAATATATTTAGAATATTTCATGGCCTATTTCCTTTCAAATATTGTAGTGTTGTGTGTGTATTTATGTAGGCCTATGTATGTATATATATATATAGTATAATCTTAAAGATAAGAAAATGATCTCAAACGCTACACCTAACCTGAATTTACTGCTTTAAATAAACGCTGTTATAGACAGTGTCACGTAACTTCGAACAAGGCCCCGCATTCATAGTCAAATCCCGCTCACTGCTTGTGGTGAGAGGAGTTTCTTAACACTCGTTCTTCCACTGGCCGCCTGTCACTTCTCACACCCTCCACCCCCTTGTCTGAAATTTTTCTTCTGCGCATTCAAGGTTATCCTTGGCCTTGTTCGAAGTTACGTGACACTTGCTATATCTTTACAAGTAAATATTCAATCTGGAAGTTTACTTGAGATTTCTGCTGTTTTGAATGACCTCCGTCTAAACGCTGTGTTAAAGCAATTAATTATATGGTTGCATGTGTGGCAGTAATAGTCTTGTCTTCAGCAAGTGAATCAGCATCGCTTCATTACCCCCACTTTTCCGAATTCCAACACTTAACTTCTCCAAACAGCTTAGACAGAAATATGTCATCAGATGTAAGATCTGAGGTTTTCACAGCGGTGACTATGAAGAATACCGTCTTCTGAGATGTGGCGCCGTCTAGATCTTGTATGAACTGACGTTGCGGAGGAACGTATCACCTTCATCTTCAGGGTAGAAAAATCCGCGGGCGTGGAACCAGGGTGAGCAGGTGGCTGGAGACAGTAACCAGCTGGATGTTTTCGACTTGTGCCTCAGTCTGCAGCCACCTGCTCACGTTGGTTCCTCGGTCGCAGATTTTTCTACCGTGAAGATTGAGGAGATACGTTACTCCGAAACGCCGGTTCATACAAGATCTATACGATGCCACATCTCAGAAGACGGCGTTCTTCAACGTAATGAGATGTTCAAACGCCCCGGTACACGTTCTTCTGAGCCACCAGACGGGCTGCAGGCTACGGGGCAGTATGCCAGTCACATGCACCGCAGCTCCGTTCGAGTTAATAACCGCAGTGGACGAGGGGGATCCGTGCCAAGGACGGTGTATGATGTTACTTTTGCTTCCCACACCTCCTTAGTCTGGATATAGATATTTACGATATATTAACACTTCAGAAACAGCGATAACTGTAATTATCAAATACGCTTTTACTTTCCTAAAATTTAATTGATTGACAATGTCCATGGTTTATGCTAACCGTCTTACAGTGTATACACTTTTTCACCTTATTCTTCACTTCCACACTACATGTTTCAGCACTAATGTGCCATCCTCGGGTGTCTTTATGCACGTTAAACTGTTGTACTGCATGCCATAAAGTGAAGAATAAGGTGAAAAAGTGTATACACTGTAAGACGGTTAGTATAAACCATGGACATGAATCAGTGTAACAGGACGCTAAAATATAACATGATTGACAATTGTTGTTAATGAATTTTCTCAGAGGCACAGAAGGAATTGTTAAATATTACTGAGATGAATTTCGTACTTCAAATGTTAAGCAGTGTTTATAACCAGTAAACTGGAACACTGAATTTATGGCACACTAAGCCATATTATTCATACAATGCACAGAGAAAGCAGACTGCTGTTTTACTTAACCGGCTGTTGGCAGAGTAAAATTTCACTTCAGTCTCCTTGGTTGGTTTAGGAGAAAACTTGTGTAGTTTTGAATTTTGAAATTCTCTTTCAACACCTAATAATACCTTACCAAACCCCGGCAAGAAAGTTGTCAGTATTAATACAGAAATAAAGAAACGCATGAATAAATACGGAACAGGGCGACACAGAGACCGATACTGACAAACTGCAGACAAACGTACAGACAGGGACAGACAGACATGACTATTAAGTGAACGAATTTCGTGTAGTAGGTCTAAATCACATCAGGTGAGTTAAAGGGGAAGAGGAAGGAACCAACTTCATGCAATGTTCCTCTGAATGTTTGGGACGTTAGTCGTTTATAAATTTTGCGCTGGACGTTGTCCAGTATGACCACCTCTGTGATCTAGTGGTCAGAGTTCCTGCCTACAGATCCAGAGGTCCGGGTTCGATTCCGGGCGCTACCAGATTTTCTGATAGATAGCCTTCAAGGCAATAGCGGCTTCGGTCTAGAAAACAGAGATTAACGGTCGTAGGGAACCGTTGCGCTGACCACGCGACACCCTCTATCCGTTAAAGTTGTCACTAACTTCGCCGAAAAGAGAATTTAATGCGCCCCCGAAGGATTGTAAGTTGAAAAATTATTAGTCGAGTTCACTCTAATATGGGACTTACAGGGTAACGTTCCTCGAGTTCAATGCTCAGGCCAACTGTTCGATATTTTTACCCTTATTACTAGATAATTCAATTGCGTTTATCATACCCGTAAAAAGAACAAAGGGGAATCAAATAGCATAAGATAAAATATTTAAAATATTGTGACGTATAGACCCGTCGTTAAGCAGTGATTCTGTACACAACGGCCGTTGTTATGTAACGGCCGCAACATTCACGCACTCGGCAACAGAAGAGCGGCGTTTTCTATGTGGTCCGCGCCGCGACTGTTGCTATATAATTACGAGGTAAACACGCCTCTACAACAATAGCGGTTGTGATTCCTGCGGGGTCCGTGCCGAGGAGTTAACTTGAAGACAATTGACGCTACAGGAGTCAAAACCGTGTGGGGGCGGGGTCGAATACCTCCACCGTGACCCTGCGAGTCGCTGGAGGCGACGAAAAGGGAAGTCTCAAATCTGAGACAGTAAAATATGGTCGCGAGTCGCAAGGGACTCGGGCCCGAGAAGGACTGCGCTCACAAGGGCCAGCAGCATATACAAAATACATAATCGTCTTCTCGACATGGAGGGCGCCCCACAAAAACAAGACCGTAACTGTCAAACAGTAATCAGTGTCATGGTCATGGTCATGAGCCCCACATGGGGCTCGACACCAAGACTTATTGACCGACTGACCGTCAGTCGCAATGTGACTTTGACTTTGACTACAGGAGCCAGTTAAGGGTTCACCTGTGGACTGTTAACCAACGGGCAACGGAAGGGGAATAATCTCCATTGCCAGGATACGACTAGTGAAGACTGGAAACCCTAGTGTGTAACAGTGAACTGTATAATGTGTCGATCAGCGATAGTGCTGCAGTAACTGTGATTAAGAGAGACTGAAACCAAAGTGCTAATAAACCCAATCATCCGAACTAGAACCCGTCATCTGGGCACGCGTACCACCCTACACGTGACAATATTAAAATTATTTATAAAATAAGTCACAGCACGACGTAAGACCAAAATTCAAATTTTGAGTCTTAAGTCTGAAAATTCTGTTCGCAAATCTAATGGATGTTACTTTAATAGAAAATTCTTAAGCCGGGAAATACTAGGTCGAGGTACGATTGCAGGTAAGTTCGCTGTCTGATGTCACTCGACTTAGTATATTATATATTATTTAAAATATTTCAAGGACTGTCAGATGTTTTTATGGACCGTGTGGTTGAAACAGTTCCAACTGAACCACTCTGCTTTGAAAACATGAAGAACTTTCTGTGTCCCGCAGTTTAACAAGGACACAGGAAAATTATCTTCCTTTCTTTGTACAAAAATGAGCCTGGGACCGCCCTCCTTTTACTGCATAGTGATTAGGCTAATTGTCAACGCGATCAGAGCTTATTGTGTAATTGGGTAATATAGGACTAGTGTGTTAACTTGCCGTTACATAATATGAAAATTATAGAAGAGTAAAGAAGTTGCAAGGATCTTCCATGTATGACCTTTCTTGGTCAGCACAGTAAACCTTTCGTGAAAGATCGGCAAATTTTCAATTATGGAAAACTAGAATTACGTGCTGATGGTCTTGTCAGAAAGTAAAGAATGCCTTTCCACTGAGTGCTGGTTGGGACCCAAATCTGTAATGCTACACGTACCTGTAGTAACCATGGACATTTAAAAGGTTAATCATTCCTTGTGAATTTCTCTGCACAGCACGTGACTCAGTCAGACAGCGACTAGACTGCGGGCTGGAAGCTCGGGGAACCGGTCTTGATTTACGGCAGGGGCAGAGATTTTTCTTTTCTCCACAGCGTTAAGACTAACTCTGAAGCCCAACCAATCTCCTATACAGAGGGTATGCAGTTCGTTTCCAAGGGTAAAGCGGCCGGGGCGTGAAGGTAGCTACTCAACCCCATCAAGTGTTATCATTAACATACGTGCATGTATTCTTCTACTCAGCCACACGCCTTCGTGGTGTCATTGTTAATTAAGAATAGGGGATAATTTTCACTTTTGCTCCCTTAGAGAACTGAATGTGTTACGACTACAATTTTCACTTCTCTTCTTGTCAACATAATCTTTTGCCGATGAGTTCAGTTTTCTGGGATATAACACCGCGCAGATCAATTGGGAGGAACATAAGCTTAGTGTCTAAGAGTAAGCCAAGCAAGAAAACAACAGGCACCAAGCAGTGATGAAGGCGATATATATCTCCGAAACGTCGGATGACTTTAACAGGATTAGACGGCATTATAGTCCAGAGGAAAGAATTATCCATAGCTGTCGAATGTGAGAACCTCAGATCGAACAAAATCTGGCTGGTGACTCCAAGGCACCGGACAGGAAAACAGTTGCCT
This sequence comes from Cryptotermes secundus, assembly GCF_002891405.2. Lineage (NCBI taxonomy): Eukaryota > Metazoa > Arthropoda > Insecta > Blattodea > Kalotermitidae > Cryptotermes > Cryptotermes secundus. The sequence continues at coordinate 403,648 of NW_019734311.1, forward strand.
TGTTTAATTTTGCTTTTGCCTCAAGTGTAATGGTACGCCTACGTAAGTGGTACAGGAAATTTCACTAACCAAGCGTCTCAACAAGGACATGTAATTACGGGCACACCTCCTGGGACTTGCATGTTATTCAACGTTATGTAAAACCGGGTGGCTGCCGGGAGATCAGTGTTCGTGTTGAGTGGCTGCACTAATTGTGTTTATCCTACAGAAACTGGAATGTAGTGCGGGGACATTGCGGAGTATGGAGAGTACTGCCTTCTGGTATGTGACGCCGTGCAGTCTGGTTTACGGGGAACATATTACCTCCAGTTTCAGTGTCAATGATATGCGAAGCAAGAAGTAAGATGCTTAGAATATTTTCGACACTGAAGATGGAGGCAGTACACTCCTTCGACACTAAGATCAACTTCTACCGGACTATATGACGCCATTTTCCAGATGACAGCACTTTTCATACCCACCGCTTTGAAAATTTCGAAATCAATTGAGGTGTATATTTTTCTACAGTCATTCGTCAATAATAATTCCAATTTTAAGTATGGAAATGTCAGATTTGAAGGTCATAAAATTTTGTATTCATTTTTCTTTAAGCGGCGTAGTTGGCAGTTGAAAATAAGAAGCTAGGTACTCAATGGAGGAATGGGTAAGGCAGAGGTATGACGGCTTAAACACGCGAACCAATATATATAAAAGCACATTTACTGTGGGAGTAGAAGAGACGCATTCAGTGTAGACACTAAGCTACGTTTCCCGGCAGAGGCAAGTGATACTTCACTTCTCCACAGCGTCCAGACTTAGGGACTTGAGTGGCTTCTTGTCCACTGGGCACTGGAGGTGCTTTCCGCGGAGGTAAACTGAGCATGTAGTGAAGCTGACTCACTTGTACCCAGTGCCGAAGTTAAAAATAGTGGAGCTATATCTCCATTCCCTCATACGTCTCTAAGTCGTTGTGCTCAGTTAAACACAGACACAATATTAGCAACTTTTTTATGTTTATTGTTCCTTCGTTAGTTGTAAATCTAAGTGTGTTACTGAATTGAGAAAATAAAAAATTTAAATTGCAACGTATTCTCTCTTTACATAGGAAGAAGGGAGGGAGGAGAGTAGAAATGTCTTAACATTAAAATTTTGATATATATATATATATTTCAGCGCTTTTTTTATTGTTTTCTCTTTTCTTCCCATTTAAAACGTGGTGATACTCTCGTGTTCAGATTTAGTCTGAACATAGAATATGCGATGCACCGGTACATGCGCAAATTTTTTTACTTTCGACAAGTTTGCCGCTACATGTAAACAGTTTTTGGTACGCATACCACTTCCTGCCGGATGAAAAAAATTCCAATATATTTTCTTTTCTGAAAACGCTCTTTCCGGCTCTCTCATTCTTGGATCTAGCTTCAAGATCGAAATATATAATGCACTTGCAAACGTACGACTTTCGACAAGTTTGTCGGTAGGCAAGTCTGCCGTTATGCATTCCGACTGAAGAAGGCCGTTTATGTTTCTAGTTATTTTTCAGTTAAAATACTAAGTGCCTAGTTACAGATGAAGACCCGATCTGAAGTCTGAGTTTGTGACAACGTACTGCCTGGTCAGGGCTATGGCATACCTCAAAGACCGGTAAGTACTCATATGGGGCAATGATGAATGCGTTACCAGCCGGAATATGTCAACTTTTTAGTGCCACTTCGAACATGACGAGTCACACAGGAAGTTACTCGCTGTTGATCCTGGGCACCTGCGGCGAGAACCGCACTGAAGTCATCAAACGCAGTGCGCAGTTCTGTACACAAACAGACAACTGTGTATTTTCTTGTCTGACAAAGAACAAATAAATGTCAGTTCCCTTACTTTGCAGATACAAATGTATTACTGAAGAGACACATTAAAGTCGCACATCAGAAGAAAGGCCATGACATAAGTTAGGCTGTTAGATGTTGGTTTCTCGCCGCGAAATTTCGGCTCCAATTGCGGGAGACTCCATCAGGAGTAGTACCGCACTACAGCAGGGTGTTCCTCATTCCACCATTGCGCCATTACTCATGAGGCTGTTAGATGTTGGCCTCTACCGTGATGCTTCGGCTTCAATTGCGGGCGACTCCATGGACAGTACCGCACTAGAGAAGGTTGTTCTCAGAGTTTCTGCACCTTCCTCTGCTAATTGTCACTCCACCACTGCGCCATTATCACGGCTCTTTGAGACTGCGATAGCTGACCAGGCAGCACCTTACCAGATCCTGAATCTTTTAAATTTGGGACTACATCTGTCACTTAGCAATTGTCTAGATTCAGAGAAAGACAGTCACAATTTTTAAATTTCGAGGAATGCACAGAGCATACATATTATCTATGTAAACCCTGTTCCTGTCCTTTTTGATCTACTTTCCTTACTTAAAGGGGAGGGGAATGTTTATGCTATAATAATGCTGTCTGTACGTGCCTCTATTTGAATAAATTTGGTACTAATGCCATGCCATTGGATGCCACACCCCATCTTACTTACTTATTCATGGAGCTGAGCCCTTCTTGAGGAGCCGCCAATTCTGCAGCTACTCAAGAATTTCCCAGCATTTTATGGAACCCGAAGGTTTATCACCGTGTTCACAAGAGCCTTCCACTGGTCCCTATCCTGAGCCAGATCAATCAAATCCATAACAACCCATCCTATCTCTCTAAGATTAATTCTAATATTGTCCACCCACCTACGCCTTGGTCTTTCCTGTGGTCTATTTCCTTCTGGCTTTCCCACCAATATCCTATACACATTCCTCGTCTCCCCCATTCGTGCTACATGACCTGCCCACCTCATCCTCCTTGACTTGATCATTCTAATTATACTTGGAGAAGAGTACAAGTTATGAAGCTCCTCATTATGCAGTTTTCTCCATCCTCCTGTCACTTCATGCCACACCCCATCATACTTTTTAAATTTCCTGGAATCAGTAACAACATGACGAACGTGCGAATTAGTGAGGTGGAACGATAGTAGCTACAGTTATATTTCGGGCCCTGAATTGATGTATAATAAGAGACTTTCGAAAATACGCACCTATTGTTATGGTACCGCAATGACAGCCCTGTGAACGTTCTGTTTAGCTTTCCTTTTCATGGCGGTAACTAATGTGATATCGGCACCAGATTTGGTACGCAGATTATAACATTATGTTAAAGCATTGCTTGTAAATCATTTACAAATATGGCGTAGACGTGAAAATCTGAGTATATATAGCAAAAATTAAAGTCTCGATTTAAGTGACGAGTTCTTCACAAAAATAAATTAAGCGAACAATAAAATTATAGTAATCACGTATCTTTACGAATGTAGATCTATGCAACAGGAAGAAAGCCTCACGAGTTTTGATCGGAACTCCTTGTTTTTATTTTGGTCAGCTTGCTTTCTATGCCACTGATTTCTGCTATTGTTACTTCATCCTTGGCTGCTGTCCATATAATTCTTCCGCCTTTACAGTTTCCGCAACAGTTTTGGTGACGTAATCATGCCTCTTCGTAAGCCGACAGCGAGAATTTCCCACTTCATCGTCGCATTCACCTACTCCATTGTGTTTATCGTTCTCTACATCTGTTGCTACGCTGTTCGTCATCATCCTTTTGAGTGTTTTCTTCCGCTGACACTGTCACAGCCACATTTACTGTTCTCCCTGGTAGCCATTATGACCTCTCCGCTGTAAGCAGCGTCATGTTTGCACTTCAAATATAAACGACCACAATGATTCCATGGACCAATGTATCTTGAGAGCTGGTAGTCGCCCATCTGGTGAAACAATTTCATGGAATCCGAATGTGAATTAAAATTTTCACAAACGCCTGCCATTTAATGCTATCCTGAACCATTTTACTCCAGTCCATATACTCACATTCTGCGACGCTGAGACTCATTTTAATATTGTGCTCCCATTTACATCTGGATGTCCAAAGTGAGGCCGTCAATTCAGCCTACGTCAAGACGCTTGCTGAAGTAGCAGAGTCCAACCTATCTCAGATGTAGGATTGGAGGTTATCACAGCCTTGATTATGAAGAGTTCTATCTCCTGGTATACAACACCATGTAATCCATTGAAAGTCAACTGAAGTTTCGGAAGAACATGTCGCCTCCATCTTCAATGTCGAAGAAAAAGTCATGCAAAAAGCAGCAGCAAGCAAGAAACCAGCTGAGCTTGTTACCAATTTCATGCTGGTCTCTTGCTTGGTTTATTGTTCTACCCTGAAGGTGGAGGTAACATATTCCTCCGAAATGTCAGTGATCTTCAACGGACTATACGGCGTTCTGAATTCAGAGATAACTTTTTCGAGTGAAATTTTCAAGTTTAATTATATGAAAGGGGGGCAGCTTTTAATTTCCTCGTCATCAAAAATGTGTCAGAAAGAGGTAAATGTGAAGACAGAGGCGGCAAAGAAAACCCTAAGGCACGCATCTGCAAAGCCCACGTCCGATTATTGCAACATCTTTCTGCTTTTGTGGGTCCAATGTACATCGAAAATACCAATAGAAACATAGTTCATGAGCACAAGGGTCTGTAAACGTGTCTAAGCTAACAATCCATCTAATTCTACGGGGCAGAATCCATCTTTAGAAGCCAATAGTTGCCTATCTAATCAAGATAGTCACATTTCCAGCATTTGGATGTCACCTTAGTTCCTAAACACTCTTCTTAATATCAAGCTCACATTTAACTTAGCCGGTCACGGTAGCCCAGCGTTCTAAGGCATGTACTGTCTTCGCTCGCTCGGAAGCCGGAATCGTGGGTTCGAATCCCACATAATGCATGGATGCATATGTGCGTTTATTCTGTGTCTGTGTTGTCCTGTGTTTAGGTAGAGGCCTTGCGACGAGCTGATCACCCGTCCATGGAGTCCTACCGTCTGCAAAATGATCATGAAACTGAGAAATCAGCCTCTTCTCCAAAATATAAAAAAGAAGAGAGAAAAAATTAACCTAGGTCTCCTAAGTGATTTTTTTTCGGGTTTTCCTGTCATAATTTTGCAAGAATTTCTCATCTCTCCAACGTGTACATGTCCCGCCCATATCATCGTTCTTGGTTTGATCCCCGTAATAATACAGATAGCGATAGTTTTCTAAAGTAATTTATTATGTGGATTAGGTGACCTGTGTATTTAAATTAAGATCGGCTATTCCCTTACAAATTAGTTACTCTTCTAAACGTAAATATGCAACAGTGTCCAGGGATTTCCTTTCCCGGAGGACGAGTGGGGCATAGGCGGCTTCCCCCACGCACAAACGTTATGCCCCTAACCTTCACCGAAGGTCTCGGCCCACATTTCCTTCTCGTCTCTAAGCTGGACTTCTTATTGCGCCTCAGATTAAAATCCAGACATCGGTGATTTGCCAGCTTCTTTAACACTGAATCCAGGACCCAAGAGATACTGAAGCATGACCCACAGGAAATGGATCGTCTCCCAGCCCACCTCTCTACACCCGGAACATGACACGAGTACGAGTACAACGGCGATCTTTCAGAACCGCAGTAAGTGGTCTGTCTCACGAAGCAAGTGCTTTCTGATTGAACGAACTTCACTTAATATTTTGCGAATTATTTCACCTAAAAATCTAAACCGACAAGAACACAAGAGACATAAATATATATATTTTTGTTACTAAATGCGTCACAGTCCTAACCGTTACGCCCAAAATAAAGTAAAATAGAAAAAGAAAATATATAAGATTTCATATTGTGACATATTTGCTCAAAGTAAGTAATGTGGAAGCGGCCTCCGTAGTCTAGAGGTAACGTTCCCACCTCATGACTCGTGGTACGCGGGTTCAAACCCGGCGGAGGTCGTCGAATTTTTAAGGGCGGAAAAATTCACGGAACAAGTCCTCCGGGAGGGACTTTAAGCCGTGTGTCCCGTGTCGTAGCTTTACGGAACGTAAAAGAACCTCATATCTCCAAAGGAGGCCACTGAGCCAAATTCAAGGACGTTTCCCGCCCAACAGTAGTCTCTAATGCCTCTGATAGATGGGGGGAGCATTATAGATACCGCCAAGCTAGTGGAGGCCGAACTCGCTGGCTCGGTCGGGACTGAAGGTACGCACCAATATCGGTAGGGTATAGAGACTGGTAGAATATCATAGAGGGAAGCACAATGGACCAATACTGGTCTAAGTGCATGGGGAAACCCACCCTCTACAATAACTAACTAACTAACTAAGTAATGTGGAGCCGGTGGAACAGCAGTTGCTTGCGAAAGGTTCTGAAACAATATTCGTTTCTAGACAACATCCGTCGCTAGGCAGAAGATTCTTGAAAAGCGACAAGTGAATGGCAACAAATGAACAAGCAACAGAGGAAAGTTGCTTTCTATACGGTCCGTGCCGAGATGTTATAACCGGGACGATTCGGGCCAAACAGTCAGTTGCAAGACTGCTCAGATGAAAGTCAGTCTGTCGTGAGAAAGAGAAGACCTAATGGGTGCAGGTAGCACAGAAACTGAAGAATCTAGTGCTAAAATCCGTTGCCAGGAAGAGTCTAGTGATGACTGAGAAGAGAGTGTGGTAGTGATTTATGAAGTGTGAAGATTAGCAAAGGCGTTATAATTAAGTGCAATTACGAGTTGTGTGTTGAAGTGGGCTAGCTTTACCTTTTTACCTATAATGTAACCAAGCACAGCGTACAATTGTGGGTCTTTGAGCTCTCTTTTATTTACTTATTTCACAAATCGTAAATCTCACGGAAAGTTTTATTGGAGACAAACCGGATGCTTCATTCTTCCCCACAAGTTATTCGAAGTATTTTTCGCGCCGATATTTGATGTAAGGTCGGGGCAAGCGCAGCAGCTCATGTAGATCTTGAAGACTGTCAGTTATTTCCGTATGGATTTGATCAAAGCCGGAATACGGGTATGTCAACTAATTTCAATAAAATTTCGAAATACGAAACGTAAATAAAATCCCAAAACCAGCTCTGTCGTCTGAGATATAACGCATGTAATGCACTGTTATTCTACCGACGTTTCGGAGGAACATACTATCTCCTTTCTCAGGTTCGAAGAAACCAAGCCGGTTTCTTGTCTTATCTTCGACCCTGAAGATGAAGGCGATATGTTCCTCCGAAAAATCGGTTCACTTTGGACGGACTACACGGTGTTATATCCTAGAAGATAGAGTTCTTCATGACTACCGCTGTGAGAACCTCAAATCCTACATTAATGACAAACAGACGGCCACACCTGACAAAGCTCATATGCATATTTATTCAACTTTTTGTTGTAGACACGTCGAAAGCGGCATTAACTGAGAGAAATTGTTGCAGCTTTAAAGTTACAGTAATGCAGTATCGCCGGTCACGGTAGCCGAGCGGTCTAAGGCATGCCCTAACTTCGCTCGCTCGGAAGCTGGGATCATGAGTTCGAATCCCACTCAGGGCATGAATGTTTAGAATTAGTTTGTTTGTGTGTGTGTGCGTATGTTTTTCTGTATTTGCGTACAGGTAGAGGCCTTGCGACGAGCAGATCAACAGCCCAAGGAGTCCTACCAAATGTCTAAGATCTAGTAAACCGAAGTGAAACGTAGAGTTTCGTGGAGGTAGCCAAGGCCCAGAGTGGGGCTGTAGGGACAAGGGCAATGCGCGGTAGCTCGGCCATTACAGACTGCGACAATGCTAGCTTCCAGACTAATTATTCTCTTTCCCACTCCACATTCTGATAGTGTATTCATTAAAACCATTGATAGAATCACTGACTTCCTGGACACTACTCATTGTTCAGATTTAATATTATAACGACGTTTCGGAGACTGGTCTCTGCTTCCGTCCTCAAGTAAAAAACTAATAAGTTTTGCCCAATCCATAGACCTAGTTCTGAGATAGGGATCTGTTTTTAGTTGATACAGTCCAGTACATGGCTCGTGACCAGAATGCAGGACAAAACTATGGTACAATACTAAATAAGCTACAAGTCATAAAATATAAAGAATTTCAACAAATAAAAAATTACCTTAGAAGAGCAGATTACATTTTTGTAATATTTCTACCTTTCAGTTGAGAATGTTATATCTTTCTATTTAAAAACCCGAAAATTAAGAGAAATGCAACTATAGTTTTATCTGTTGTCTTGTGAGGGTGAAACTCTTGTTTCGCCCTACAAGACGAACATATTACATTATGGAAACTCTAAGGTACAGTCTAGAGTTCACAAGCGCTTGCCACTTGATCATTTCTAGGACACCTAAATTCGCACCAGAATATAGGCCGTGCCATAGCTCAGGCGGTTAGCCGCCAGCTTCCCACCGCGGCGGTTATGGTTCGAGGTTAGGTCAGGACATGTGGGATTTGTGGTTGACAAAGTTGTACTGGGGCAGGTTTTCTCCGAATACTTCGATTTCCCCTGCCAATTCTCATTCCACTGACTGCTCCATATTCATCATCATCTATCACCTGGGGCTGGTACAATAGGCCAATTAGTGACCTACGTACCAAGTGGACTCAGTCTCACCTTACCCCAAGTAAACTAGCTGGACCAAAATTTTACGTTATATTTAAGATCCATTTTAGTATTATCTTCTCATCTGTGACCAGGTCTCTTAAGTGGTCTCTTCCCTTCAAGTTTTCTGATTAAAAGTTTGCAAACGTTTCTTATTAGGAGCAGGGATAGAGTAGTCGGCATAGCGACTGGCTATGGGCTGGACGACCGAGGGGTCGGAGTTCGAGTCCTGGTAGGGTCAAGAATTTTCTCTTCTCCACAGCGTCCAGACCGGCTCTGGGGCCCACTCAGCCTAGTATCCAATGGGTACCGAGAGTTCTTTCCCTGGAGGTAAAGCAGCAGGAGCGTGAAGCTGACTACTCACCTCCAACTAGTGCTGAGGTCAAGAAAATGTGGATCTATACATCCACTCCCCCAAGAGCCTACACGGCGTGGTGCTTAATTAATTAAGCACAGGGACAACTTTGCCCTTTTTATACGTTTCTTATCGCCTCCATGGCAATACATTGTCATTAAGAAGCTGCACGTGCATAACCTCTCCTTCTGTTCGCAGCATGACATTGCCGAAGAATGCAATCTGGCTCTGGATGTCACGTACTGCAGCTATTTTCTCTAATCACACTGCAGCAGGACAAGTCTCTTCGTCTGTAGAGTCAGCTGAATCTTTATTTTCAGTTCCGATTTCGTTACAATGAAACAGGCGAAAATCAAATGCCTACGAATTACGAGAAATCATGAATACTATTTACAGGTGGAATCCTTATGACTCACGGTATAAAAACGTGGAGATTAGTTTACGGTACAGGACAGAGTATTTGACCATGACATGAGAATTGCTTCTGCAATTAGGTCACAGTTAGGCAATAACCGAGGAGTCCACAATAACCACTTGCAGCAACGCCATGAGTTCACGTAAGAAATTTACTTTCACTGCTACATACAACTTCAGCATACTACATTTTATAATGGTAAGGTAAGGTAACGCTGTCCCTGCGCTTAACTACTTAAGCAATACGCCATGAAGGCGTATGGGGGAGTGGATGTATAGATCCACATTTTCTTGACCTCGGCAATAGTTGGAGGTGAGTGGTTAGCTTCACGCCCATTCCACTTTACCCCATTGGAAAGATCCCCTGGTAGGAGAGTTGGATAGGAGGTGGGGTGGACCCCAGTGCCAGTCTGGACGATTTGGAGAAGAGAAAATTCTTGCCACCACCGGGACTCGAACTCCGACCCCTCGGTCGTCCAGCCTGGAGCCAGTCGCTATACCGACTGCGGTATCCCGATAATGGAACTTGAAATTTAGAATTAAGAATTCGGATCTACACAGTCACGCTTAACCCTTGAAGCATAATTTTCTTTAATACAGGCAAAGAAAATCTGCCTTATGCTTAAGCTCATGGAAAATCTACTTTGTCTGTATTAGTTAGATACCGCGTGGTGAATACGTATGGAAAATGTAGATACGCCTCCATGGATTCGTGTCTTCGGCACTAGATGGAGATGAATGATCAGTTCACGGCCCGCACCTTTATCCCCAGGAGAGTGACCCTCGGTGCCACTGGAGAGGAGACTTGGTTGGCCCCAGAAAGGGCTTGTACGCTGTAGGGAAGAGAAAAATAAGTTGCCCCTAAAGGGATTTGAATCACCGCTGTCCAATCGTACCCTAGTCGCTACACCGACTGATCTATCCCTATAGTCAAAAATCCAGCTCCTACCTCACAGGAATCACACAGATAAGTTTATGACAAAAGACCTGATTTTTTTTGAGGATCGTATCTTTTGTAGATCATATAATTGTAATGGCGGTGAGTGAGATGAGTGCGCAGGCGCTGGTTAGTGATAGTGTTGATTTCGTAGGTAGGAGGATCTGCCAACAACAATCCCTCCTGACGTCAGCGTTCATCTTCATGTAATATGCTTGATTAGAAGAGATACTTGAAACCAGAATTTAGTTCCTTTTTCAATATTGGATGCTATAATTAGATTTTGATTAGGCAGTACTCCGAGTGAAAAGTTTTTTTATTAATAAATTAAAGACTGGGTAACCCAGAACTTAATTACAATTAAAACAAGTTGGATAAATAACGATTATTTTTTTTCTAAACCTAATATACTACGTAAATTAAAACTAAGTCACTTCCACTGAATTACTTAGTACTTTAACATTTAACTAGTTCGAACGGTTTCTTCCGTTTGAGTCGTCTAATGATATTGTTCACGTTGAGAAATCTGGACGCTTCAATGTTGACATGATTTTGGAGTCTCTTTTCATGAGAGGTGGCGGACTTAGCGATGATATTTGTAACCGTCTCGAACTGTTACGAACGTACCACGGTGCGCTGACAATACACTTTAGCACTTTGTTCTGATAGCGTTGAATCACTTGAATATTGGATTCACTGGTGCAGCCCCAGAGCTGGATACCATAACTGCAAACTGGACGTAGAGTTTGTTTGTATAATGTAAGTTTATTGTGGATTGATAGCTCAGAATGGCATCCAAGTAACCAATACACTTTTCTGAACTTATTGTTGAGCTCATCACGTTTTTTGTTGATATGCTCTCTCCACCGTAACTTGGCGTCTAGAGTTATTCCAAGATATTTCGCTGTGTTGGCGTATGGAACTTGAGTGCCATTGATAAAGACTGATTGTTGTGCAATCCTCTTGTTTGTAAAGTCAATATGTTCTGATTCGGATTCGTTGACTTTAATTCGCCATTTAGTGAAAAGTATAAATATGTTTTGTGCACTGCGGCCACTTCTGGCCTATCGTATCAGCCCCAGATGTTAGGTGAGGGTGATTGTGGAGCAATTGGTGGAATGAAGATTGGCAGGGTAAAGCCGAAGTACTCGGAGAAAAACTGCCCCAGCGCCACTTTGTCCACCACAAATCCCACTTGACCAGACCCGTGATCGAACCCGGGCAGCCGCGGTGGGAAGCCAGCGACTATTGCGCGGCCCTTGTTCTGTGGCGTAAGTGCAGACATTTTTAAATATTAAAGAAGGCTTTATATATAACAACCACCGTGCTTCAAAGATTTAAGTTATTCATCTGCGGGATTTATTGGCAGGTAGAAAAACCATTTGTTGCTCAAACCAAATTTTGACTTAAAACTACAGAAAGAACAATAATTTATAGAAAAGAAAAGGCATGAAGATTGACTGAAAGGAATAAGAAAGAACTGAATGGGCATTTGAAAAGTCAGTCCTCGTACGTTACAATACTATGTTTGTGCGCCAGGTACCTCTAACTTGACCCCATTATAGTCGTCTCGCCGCTTCATCCACCAATTATCATTCATACTGCATATTCCCAGAAGCAAAAACGTGTGGCCTCTATTGCATAACCTCTCACTCACAATGTTAAATCGCATATTCAATAAGCTGGTTATAGGTCGAAGTGATACTCGGTGTTGACTTATGGGCAGATTGAATCAACATCATCAGTATAAACAGAAACAAATAAATAAATTATATAATTACATTTTTCAACTAACTCACACTTTTGGTGTACGCCCATTCAAGAATTCCCAGTTCGAGATAATGCTAGCAGGTCATATCTGATTACACAGTGCGATGCACACCTATGAATTGTAATAAAAAATTATAGAAAAATTAATTGGTGAATTAACTACTAAATACACAATAATGGACTCTGTACAACAAAGTGATTTGTCATAATTTAAAAGAAGCCAAATTATTCCAAGATTGGAGTATGTTAACAGCAGTTTAAAATATTGGTATTAGCTCCGTAAAATTCCTACAGATTACAGCATATGTGCTGTTGTGTTCATCCCATGAATGCGAAAAACGGCTGGGGCAGTTAGCATCCTGAATTGGTTGAGACAAATATGGTGGGGAGCGGCCCCCCTCCTTCTCCCTCGCCTTTACAAGTCGCTGGTGAGAGCAAGAATTGAATATGGAAGCTTTCTCCTCTATGGTCTCTCAAACTCCCTAAAGGTCCTAATGGAGAAAATCCAGATTTAAGCATTTAAAAGGGCTCTGGGACTGAAGCCCTCAACACCTGCGAACAATGTACTGGGAGAGGCCAAAACTGCCCCTCTAGAGATTAGATTCCGCTATTTAGCTCGCAACTTCGTCACGAGAATGCTCACGTACGAGCCTCACCCTCTCTGCTCCACAACGGAGGAGATTATAGACTGGAAGGAAAATACAGTGAATATTCATAGATTACGCACGGTACCCCTCATTGAGGCATTTACAGATACTGTCCCTAGGGAGCGCTTATTAAGAAATGCCTCGCTACCACTGTGATGTAAGAATACGTTTACTTCAATCCTGAGCAGACCAAGTGCCTGGATCGATAAAGGAACGAAGCTCGCCCATCATCAGAGCCGACCTCTCTTCTCTTCAGGATAGTTTTCGAGGAGGAGCTGAAGCAAACCAGGAACCGCTTCACAGATGGCTTCAAAGCAGCAGAAGGGCCCTTCGGGAGGTTTCGACTATAACGAGGACAAAGGCTGGGGCTACAAGTCATCACAAATCGCCTCCATGTTTATCTTGGAGGGCATGGCCATCTCCGAGTCTCTCACCCGTATCAACGAAATGCAAGGCCGTAACTTTAGTATATTCTCGGACTCCAGGTGCGTGACGACTGCAATTTCATCGTCCAAAAACTTTGGGAAACGATCCCCACTCATTTCCTGCATTAAGATCCGCTTTCGGAGACAAAGGCAGCCGAGAAACGCGTTAAGATACACTGGATCCCAGCTCATAGATGAATTACCAGGAACGGGAAAGCCGACGAGCTAGCCGAGCATAACTTGTACAGCTTGAGGAGACAAAGGCAGCCGAGAAACGCTTTAAGATACACTGGATCCCAGCTTACAGATGAATTACCGGGAAGGAGAAAGCCGATGAGCTAGCCGAGCACAGCTTGAACAGCTTGAGGAGACAAAGGCAGCCGGGAAACGCGTTAAGATACACTGGATCCCAGCTTACAGATGAATTACCGGGAAGGAGAAAGCCGATGAGCTAGCCGAGCACAGCTTGAACAGCTTGAGGAGACAAAGGCAGCCGGGAAACGCGTTAAGATACACTGGATCCCAGCTCATAGATGAATTACCGGGAACGGGAAAGCCGACGAGCTAGCCGAGCATAACTTGTACAGCTTGAGGAGACAAAGGCAGCCGAGAAACGCGTTAAGATACACTGGATCCCAGCTCATAGATGAATTACCGAGAATGGGAAAGCCGACGAGCTAGCCGAGCATAACTTGTACAGCTTGAGGAGACAAAGGCAGCCGAGAAACGCGTTAAGATACACTGGATCCCAGCTCATAGATGAATTACCGAGAATGGGAAAGCCGACGAGCTAGCCGAGCATAACTTGTACAGCTTGAGGAGACAAAGGCAGCAGGAAGACGTGTCAGGATACACTGGATCCCAGCTCATAGAGGAATTACCGGGAACGAGAAAGCCGAAGAGCTAGCATGGGAAGGATAACTAAATCCCTATTCGAGCCGAGGAAAATTTCCAAAGAGGAATCCCAGCTGTTGCACCAGGAGGTGAGACGGGTCAGGCGACGGCACTATTTTACGCTGTTCCTTGATATAGGTCCCGACTCCTGGTTTGCCATTTGCAAACTGAACATAGCGGTGACCTCAATCTGCCACCTCCGAAGTGGCCATATAGCCCTGGCGCATAGTCTGGCACGTTCTAATATCGCGCCATGCGATCTGCACATGAGGAACATCGGAAGACACTCAAGATCACGTCTTCTTACAATGTCAAAAGTTCACAAAAGAAAGGGAGAGACTTACAAAAGGATTACTAAAAAGATGGAACACGCTTCCCCTGAAAGTGGACATGATTCTGACCAGCGTGGAAACAAGTGATGTTTACGTACTCACAGCCTTCATCAGTGCAGCTAATATAAGAATGTGAAAACCCCGCGAACTTACACCAGCCACCGTCGGGAACCAGGACAGCCCGGAACAAAGTACAACAGCACTTGATAGGATAGCCAAAACATGAGTTACTACTTGGATAAGAATTGAAATAGAAAGAATAACTACTGAAATGGTACCGAGATTAATAGAATTTCGCCTCTAAAGCTCTAAACAGTCCAGCTCCGTACTATAACTAGTCGAGTCCTGTACTTTATCTATGACAAAAAAATATCCCATGAATGCAATGGCTGTGTCAACACAGCACTACATTCAACAAGATGGCGGATCTGAAGAAGCAACAAAAAGTACAAGGAATGAGACGACATCCTGCATTAACCAAGTCACGTAGTGAATATGGCTGTGATAATTCGGCGGAGAGTGAAGAGAATATAGGCCAAGTGAAAACATCAGAAACTTCCATTTCAACATCGGATGCATTAAGCTTTTACTGACGACGGCTTCGAACGTTTTTGCTGCTGTGGGACATAACGTTATACTGCAGTGACTGTAAGCAAGGAAATTGTTACCTTACGAACAAATAATACCTTATAAGTACACAATCACTAACAACAAAATATTCTGTGGGATATTATCATCCATTAAATGAGAAACATTCTTCAACGTGGATTTACTGGTTGTATGGGCTAACATTATTTTGCTGCTGCCAACACACACTTTAATTTAAGGAACAACTTAAATTACTGACAAAATATACCTCTCGAAGGAACATACCACTACTAAAAGAAGGGAGGAAGATTGAGAGAGAAAAATACGGGAAGAGTAAACAAAAATACATGAAAGCTTAGAAGAAACATGAGTTCACCTCATGTGAGCGAAGTAACGGGGAAAACATTCCGTTTGGAGCTGGAACTACCATGCCAGTATAACATTACATGCAGAAGCTTGCTTTAACAGTAAACACTGAAAGCTTTGCGGTAATTTTCTGGGCGTCTGGCGACATCGATGTGCAAATTATATACATACTTGGTTGTATTAAGCCATATTCAGTGGAGAGTAAGTACGTATGTAAAGAAAGAGAATGATTCATACGGTTCAAGGCCAAACTTCTCCTTCAAGTATCTGGTGATGTAAATTAAGTTTACGTCTATATTTTTTTTCCTTGGCACTACAGCCCCAGTGCGCCTAGGCCTACCTCCATGAACTTCTCCGTTCACTTCGGTTTTTCTAGATCTTACACATTCGGTAGGACTCCTTGGACAGGTGATCAGCTCGTCGCAAGGTCTCTACCTGTAGATAAACACAGAAAAACGCATACACACAAACTAAGCATCCATGTCCTGAGTGGGATTCGAGCCCACGATCCCGGTTTCCAAGCGAGCGAAGACAGTTGACCGGCGTAAATTCAGTTTACGTCTCTAAATACGAGCTCCTCTCTGTTCAAAGTCTCGAAATAACAGGGACAGACTCCACAGTATGCAAAAATGTTTTCAGAGTGTGGCTTTCTTACGTAAGACTAACGGTCGCATCTTCCGAGTACTTCGGTTTCCCCCGCCAATCTTCATTCACCAAATTCTCCATCATCATAATCATCCAGGGCAGGCTACAATAGGCCAATCAGTGGCCGCCGTGCCGAGTGGACCAAGTTAGACTCCAACCACCACTAAGCCAATTAAAAAAACCGTCGCATCAGGCGCTCAAATCCACTGAAGAGAATAAATGAAGAGTGAAAAGCGTTGAGAAGCACATAGGAAATAATCAGACGTAACAGCCTCCCTATTCTAGTAATCTTGTATTTAAGCATCCGGTTGCATTACTATATCTAATATTGTTTACTGTACTACACAGTCCGTCAACAATGCAACAAATTGTTCCTTCTTTCTTACACTTAAGTTGATATGAAAGTTAGTCTCGTTCCGAATCGGTTATATCGACCTATTCGATATTCTCAGTAACAGTTCATCGTACATAAAAGTGATATGCAGCATAAAACACGCTATTGATTAAAATCGGCAACTTTCATTTTTGTAATATTTCTGACATGATGAATACTTAACAAAAGACGGGGAGAAATAATACTGAGCAATGTGAATATCTCAGATACTATATTATACATGTAAAAGCGGAATTTAAACAATCATTAATATTAAGAAAGTCGTCTTCTGGGATCTGGCGCCGTTTATTCTTTGTTTCAGCCGACGTTCCTCCGAAACGTCGGCTGAAACAAAGAATACACGGCACCAGATCCCAGAAGACGACTATCTTCATAGTCATCGCCGTGGAAACCTCAAAACTTACAATTATTAATATCGTTCATAAAATCTCCAGGTTTTGAGTGCCACTATTAATTTCTGCGTTTCACGTTCAGAGAAGGAATTTGTCATCTGGATGCAAAATTTGCGTTTCTTCTTCTACCTTGACGGATTAGCCTCTCTGGCCTGTTCCCATTCAGGATTAGTTACGAAATTATGAATCTTACAGACAGTTTGTAGGAGTCCTTGGGCGGGTGATCAGCCCGTCGCAAGGCCGTTACGTATGGAGGACAACACAGAGAAGAACCGTAGACAAACATCCATACCTCGAGTGGGATTCGAAATCACGATCCAAATGTTTGAGCGGAAGAAGATATTTCGTGTAAAAATTTGATTTTTACCTTAAAATATCTATAAAATTGCAAGTAATACATTTCGAGAATATATATACTCCAATGAGAAACACACGTCTCCGCTCTTGTGTGTTCTTCATGCAAGATTTGGAATTAATGTGTAATTTTAATCTAATACTCAACGTTTCTCTTCCAGTGAAATTCATCACACAAATTGTTTACGTTTAACTGCCAAACAAAATAATCGGATGAAACGCTCGTCTGCAACAAAGATGAAATAAACGTGGCGCAGTCAGTTCTAAACTTAGGCGTGAATATTGAAGTCTGCCTGGGGACAACGTTGAGGCAGCCGGATGATGGCTGCTGACATCGGCTGTAAAGGCTTAGGAGTGGTCATATTTTAAAGGCACCACTCTGAATATCATAGCGTAGTTGGTTCAGGCGCTATGCTACAACCTGGAAGCTCGCGGGTTCAAGTCCCGATGAGGTCATGGGATTTTTTCAATTGACCTAATCCTTCCAGCCGCACTATGGCCCTGGGGTCGACATCCTTCAAGGTCAGCAATCTGATCGTTAAAAAAATACAAACCTTTCACTGAAGGGGAATTTGTAAAAGATGGTTTTCTTGAAATAGCTCATAATCTTTTTGAAGGATTTAAAAATAAGAAAGAGATCATAGCTATTATTTAAGATCTTCACTTATCAAGAAACACCATTTTGCGGCGAATAGAAATGATGTGTGGAAAAATAACTTAACAGTTGTTGAAAGATGTTTCCAGTTGTGTTGCTTTCTCTCTCCAACTGGATGAATCTAAAGACATCAGAGACACAGCCCAGTTACTAATTGCTTTTTTTTTTCCTTGGCACTACAGCCCCAGTGGGCCTAGGCCTACCCCCATGAACTCCGTTCACTTCGGTTTTTCTAGATCTTACACATACGGTAGGACTCCTTGGGCGAGTGATCAGCTCGTCGCAAGGCCTCTACCTGTAGACAAACACAGAAAAACGCACACAAACATCCATGCCCTGAGTGGGATTCGAACCCACGATCCCGGCTTCCGAGCGAGCGAAGACAGTGCATGCCTTAGACCGCTCGGCTACCGTGACCGGCACTAATTGCTTTTATAACAAACATCATGTGTCGCGTTATTTTTAAAAATATTTTTACTTAAAGCGAGGTACGGCGATAGGAGGGGGTGGTAGATCACTGGCAGTTTGACACTAAAAAGTCGATCACAACCTGTGTGAAGTTGGACATGCCTGGTTTAGATAATATGGGACCCTCAACGTTTCACAACCCTATGGGCCTTCACTGCCTGTGACAGGGATAGCTTTGCTTTTTACTTACCACTCTCAGCATCAGTTATTCTGAGTTAATGTACGACGTAGTGTTAAATAATTGAAATCAAGATACGGATATTAACAAAAGAAAACATAATCACGATCGTTTGGGGTAACTTCGCAGCGTAGCTTCTTTATGTCTGCGGCGCTGTTCAATAATTCAGAGCGCATTCTAAACAAAAATGTCGCTCTAAGCCTTACTAGTCATTTAACTGACCCAATAACGCGTGGTCAGATTTCGTAACGTTTACAACGTGGCATTCCAGCAGATGTTGGCGAATTTCGCACAGCATTCACTGGCTGGGCAAAGGGAACTCTCAATAAATCACGGAGTCTGAAATGTAGGTTAAAGAAAAGACCTGAAAATAAACTAGCCTCAATTCAGGACGTGGCATAACTCAGGCGGCTAGTTGCCGGCTTCCCACCATGACGGCCCGGCTTCGATCCCAGGTTAGATCATGTAGGATTTGAGGTGGATAAAGTGGCACTGGGGCAGGTTTCCTCCGAGTACTTTGGTTTCCCTTGCCAATCTTCATTCCACCAATTGCTTCATACTCATCTACTTGCGGGACTGGTACAGTAGCTCAATTAGTGGCCGAAGTATCAAGTGGACTGTGTCACCCCATCCCACGGAACTTAAAGAAAAAATACTTTTGAGCGCTATCATTCAACATAAATTATTATAAGTAGTCAATTTACAAAGTAATGTTTAAAAACTTTTTGATAAAATATAGAACCATTTATAATAATTTACAACAAATTCACGCACATCTTAGAAAGTGTTAAAGGATATAATATTTATACCTATGACATTGTAATAGTAGTTTCTGTATGTATTAATAATGTCCTTCTGAAGATGGTAGCTCCGACCGAAACATGTAAAGGATGAAAGATTAAAAAACATACAAAATTTATCACTCACGCTGGGGCGCGTTATTAATCTTTTATATTATTTTTTACGATTCTTTAAAATTCCAGTTTCTTAGGCTGACCTAGACATGAAGACCTTCCCTTTCATTTTTAAATCAGGAACAGTTTCAGCTTTTTTTCGAGCCTATTATCCATCATATTTCTTTCTATACTTGTTTCATGTAGGCCTACAGGTAGGATTATGTTCTTTGTCTAAGCTTTCAGTCTCAAAACATATCACGCAAATATGAAAGTCCTACGTTTCCGAAATTTCCATTTCCAAACTGTCTAAATACTGTACTAAGCATTTTCTGCCCTTAAATCCGATTTATCCCTCTCCTATGCACCATATAGTTCCTTCTGGGAAGGAACGTTCCTAAGTTTCCTTGCCACTCCGCTTGTCGTATATATAAATAACCTTCATAACTCATATAAGAATGTAAAAATGTTAAAACTCATCAGTATTCGCTTCTGCATGCATGATATAATTGTTTTCTCGTGAAGACTGAAGCAGTAATATTTAATCCGTTAACCTCCTTTGTCAACAGAACAGAGTCGAATATTCCTTCTCTGAGAATGATGAGCATTTAGATGTTATCTCGGTTATGAAGCGTAAGTCTCATATAATAAACGAGCCACTGGCTCCGAGTTAGAGAGACAGTGGTTTCAGAACTCACGTTAGCGCATAGCTGTAGACCTATTCCAGTGGCCTACATATCACATCACCAAATTTGGAAGTAAATTGTTGCTTACAAGCTGAACCTCACGTAACTAGCAGTAAGCAGAATCACAGCTTGAGACATAACCACCTCCACAAATTGGTCTATAACGTATTTAACAGCAATTTTTTGTTATCATATTACGGCAGAAACAATTTTTTCTCTTCCTCACAACGTCCAGGCCAGTTCTGGTACCCACCCAGCCTCATATGATGAGTATCGGAACGGTTTCCTCGTGGGTAAAGCAGGCTGGGTGTGAAGCCGACTAATCGCCTCCAATCTAGTGCCGAAACCAAGAATTGTGCAGCTATACCTCCATTATCCCATATGTCTTCTTGACATAATGCTTAATTAATAAAGTCCTGGGAAATTTTCCCCATTTTTTTAACTATTCGTATATATTGTGACATGTTGCGCAAAGCCGAGCCCCCACCACACCAGCAGTGACGCGGCGGGTGAGTCAGCGCTCCCCTCCCACCCCTCAGCGGTAACGTAACGCTCGCGTAATAGGCGAGTAATCACCCCGCATCCTGGCAGCTATGCGCGGTGACGTCACGAGCGGAGCCGAAGAGAGCCGAGCGGAGCCGAAGATAGCCGAGCCCCGTAACCGGGTAACTATGCAAGGCGAATCAACAGCGGTGACGTAACAGGATGACGTGGCACTCATTACGCAACAAGCAAGCACTGCAGCTATATAAGTGAGCTGCACAGTGGCTGCGGATCAGTTATAAAGTAACAGTCGCCGAGTCAAGACGTAAAGCCAGCAACTAGTCAGTTGTATTGTGGCATTTTTCAGTGTACTAATTGTGATACTCCAGATAGCAGTAATCGTCAGATTGTAATTTGGGTGATTGTGAGAGCGGATGTGAAATAAAATTCGCTACATCGAATACGTCGAGAATTTATTTGTCGCGATATACGCCCGATACGCGACAATATCGTCTTCTATTGGAACCATGGATTTTATCGAAATGATTATTTCAGTTCATGAATATAAGTGAACGCGGATACATAAGGTAGATTATAAACGCTTTAATAAAACAGAGACACGAAAAAGCCTATTTCCACTCTTCCGATCGGCTTTTTACGTGTATTTCTGAACGAGGAATTTTGTATGTGCTTCGATAAAACCTGTTAATATTCGCGAAAAATTTCTTCTAGATTTTCTTTCTATAGAGAGTTTCCAATTCCCATTATAAAAATAAAAGACATTCGCTTCACAAATACGATTTTACAAACCGGAAAAATACTGGTACCATCTATAGCAGGGCTCTTTGTGTGTGTGTGTTGGGTTTGCAGGTGTCAGGACGAATGATCGGACGGACAAGAAATTGAATTCAAAATAGGGTGGGCTTCTGGTTAATTTTACCGTATTTTTGGCTACTTCAGCTATTGGTAATGGTGGTCATGTGTCAAAGAAAAAAAAAATTAATCCATTGAAGCCTACTCCATTAAACAGAGCCGTAATTGATAAAGTTCATAATAGCTCTGTTACTCATGAAATCCTTAGGCTTTTATAGAACCCAAATGTTCACCACTATTTTCGCAAGAGTCTGCCATTGAAACATAAGTCAATGGAGTCAATTCAAGTCGAACTAAATACTGAGCGAGAGACACTTCTATCTTCACCAAAGCTTTGGTTCTGTCGTCGGCGCCTCGCTTATAATATTATGACGCTACATAGAGCTAAGCATCCCTGGTACCATCACGCGCTTACGCAGTTTTAGTTACGCCTGCGCATGGCGTCCCACAGATCACGGGAAATATAATTTATCTCTTTCCCTCTTTAATTTAATTTGTATACATAATTCCTTCCTCATTTCTACTCTCTCGTCATTTTATTTGCTCTTTCTATAGTCATTCCTCTTACTTTCCTTTTCCTTTCCTCTTTACGTTAAAACAGATTCTTCAACCCTGCTCATGCACTCCTCTATAACTTTATCTCCTTCCTCCTGTCTCTAGGTCTCCTTTTTACTTCTCCTTTGTACTGTCATTCAACTTTCTAATCTCGGCAACGGCAAGATAGTTTGGGAGTTTCCCATATCCTAGCAACGGCTCATTGGGGTTTACCCGCGCGTGAAAGGAACTGGTTGCTATGAACTCACAGTCCTCACAATCCAATTGCTCTCACGATCCTAATGTTATTGCAAACCTAATGCTTTTCCTACGGAGAAAATACTGGAGAAATCGCTTTTTCTCTGACTCGAATCCGCTCACGCACCAGCAAAATTAAGAATTTTACTGAGGCTCTCTCTCCAAGAACAAGAGCTTTTTTCAACCAATTTGTTTCTATGACGTGCAGTTTGAGAGACACGGGGAGGGACAAAGGACCTTAGAAACTGTCGCTGTCAATGCACCTAATAATGTGGTAGGTTTTGCCACAGATGTTCCAGCTAAACGCTCACCAACGATCTCTCCTCTTTCAAAATAGGAGAAGTCTCTCATTTTCCGATTCTTTCACACCGTCTGTCACTCAACATATTCACTAATGCACTTACACGATCACTACAGATAGTAAACAAACAAAATAAGAGCATTCAGTGTTCTTCCAATTTCCATCTATGAATGGCTCTGTCGGTCACGGTAGCCGATCGTGGGTTCGAATCCCACTCAGGGCATGGATGTTTAGTGTTTGTGTGTGCGTGTGTGTGAGTGCGCACGCGTTTTTCCGTGTGTGTAAACATGTAGAGGCCTTGTGATGAGCTGATCACCCGCCCAAGGAGTCCTACCGAATGTCTCAAATCTAGTAAACCGAAGTGAAATGGAGAGCTTCTTGGAGGTAGGCAAAGGCTCAAATTGGGGCTGTAGTGCCAAATGGGGGAAAAAAAGTATGGCTCAACAGTTCTTTTGTTGGATCTTGGCCGTTTTTCCAGTTTCTTAATCCTAAACACTGTCGGTAGGACTCCTTGGACGAAGGATCAACCCGTCTCAAGGCCGCTACCTACACGTAGACAGCACAAGCACAGAATAAACGTAAAAAATCATCCATGGATTGAGTGGGATTCGAACCAAAGATCTTAGCTTTCGAGCGAGTGAAGGCAGTTCATGCGTTAGACCGCGCGGCCACTGTGATCGGCGTTCTTTCAATGTAGCCAACACAAATTTTATTCCTCAGTTTCTCAGTGTTTCCATTATTTTGTTCAACCCCTGTATACAGACTGCATTACGGCAACTTTCTTAATCAACAATTAAAGAAAAGCGAATTACTGAGCTACCTTCTCTCTCATTCCATCAATCACCAATTCAATTTACCTGTAATGTGGAAATTCGATAAATGGTGATGGAGAAGAACATCGAATGGATTGCCTTTGTGTTGCGGCAGTGTGGAGTGCTGAATTAACAAGGGCTGAGTGGTTTGGGTCCATGTTAAGTGGGCCTCCGGTCTTCCGGCAGGGCGCGTCCTTGTGTTGCATTGCAGATGGAGGAGACGGTCTCCAGATACGGAAGGCAGCTGCGAACACATTGAAAAACGGTCAACAAGGGGTGTATTCCAGCTTTAGTTTGGAAAGGGGGCTAAAACTTCCCACCTTAAAGACCAACACGTTACGACAGGTTACATTGGTTATCTGAAACGACCTAAAAAATTGAAAATGAACATGAGATTTGAAAATTGAAATTTGAAGAGTGTGTACAGTGGTAGAACAACTTCGCTAAGAACAGTAACAAGAGAATTAGCGAAATCTAATTCCGACTTACCGGAAGTATAGGAGGTCAGAAAGGACAAGGTTGGTGGCACAGAACCAGCAGATGGTAATACATTCTTCTATGGGAATGATAATGCTAATTATCAGTTTCATATAGTCTTCCCTGTACATGAGGGAATCATAACGGCTTCTGAGGATTTGAAAGTATCCGTGTGAGACGCTTAGGTATAGTTCCGCTCCACACCAGCTGGAATGAGTTCGCGGGAGCACCGACAGAGGCCACTTGACGGCTCTATCACAAGAGCTATTTACAGGGATTAAACGAGAAGGCAATATCTACGGCGACATATATACGTGCGAAAACTCTGCACCGTCGTTTGCATCAAAGGCCGCCGAGACTAAAGCATCTGGATAGAGACTATACTGTGTCCGGAATGACGGCAGATCTGCCATTTTGTCTTATCTCTTTGTCCAAACAAGACTAATAAGCAAGGACATTGTTAACTTTATATTTTAGTTTCTGCTGAAGTAACAACAAAACGCCTTGAAAACTAATGAAACCAAAGGCGTATGGCCAAGTAATGCAACAACTGGATGATGTGCTGCGACGTGTTAATCAATTTGTTGCGTCATATAGACGAATCATCATATAAAATGAAATGTGTGAGTAAACAAATAGAATGACTCGATGTTTTACCGTCTGCTAGAACGGCATATGTTACACCGGGTACAGCTATTTCGGTTGTAAACAGCCTCATACGGAGAAGTAGTGGTCTAAAATTATTTTAATATGGTTGTTATAAATATGAAAGTGATCATACAAAGGACTATGACGAATTTAAATCATGATTTCAATCAATTCTTTACGTATGACATAAATATATTAAGAAGATTCAATAGAATATGAGGAAAGCAGATATTTCAAATCGAAAATTGAGAACAATGGCTTATACAAATACAAGAATCAGAATTTCGGTTAGACTGGTAAGCGTTGGTTAGTCAAATTTCTAAAATCATCAAATGTCAACTTTTCTAAAAACAGATTATGAGTATTTCCGCGTCCATAGAAATTTGTTGCACTGTTTGACTCAAGAATACTTTGTTTGCAGCCAGTACAAGCTTGGGATTCGATTCTCGAATATTCGTTTCAGCAACTTTAAGCATATATTTTTAAACGTTTTATATTTCTCCCATAAAAATGTGTGTTCTGGACGTGACTGGTTGTTTCACCAAGCTATTCAATTGTCATAAATACAAGGTTCCAACATCAAAACATTCATAAACAGAAAAATCATCACGTTAATATTGTGACATGTTGAGCTATGGATGACGGCCCCCCCCCGCCAGCCGTGATGCGCCGAGCGAATCCAAAGGGAGCCGAAGTTAGCCGAGTCCTAGCATCCTGGTCGCTAGGCAACGCGAGTCAACAGCGATGACGTCACCAAGTGTACCGCGGGTTGCTAGGCAGCGCGGGTAACCAGGATTGCGAGAGACGACGGTAGTAACAGCGGTTACTACCGCTAGCGTTATTGGCAACACAGCGCCAGGCAACAAGGGTGCTTATTACGTGGCCGTTTTCTGCATTGTCCGATCGAGGCTACATGAGGAGCAGCGAAGGCTATTCAGAGTGAGTCCTGGAGCTACCGCCGAGTTAATCCTCGAGCTACCTCCGAGTTAGTTCCGAGTTAGCCAGCAACCAGTCAGTTGTATTGTGGCATTTGGAGTGTACTATTTGTGATACTGCAGATAGCAGTAGTTCTAAAACTGTCAATTGTGTGATTATAAGTGCGAATGTGAAATAAAATTCGCTACATCAAATACGGCGTGAAGTTATTTGTCGCGTTATACGCTCAAACACGAGACAATATCTTGTGATAAAATGACACAAAATAACATTCCTATCTTCCTTTTGGCAGAATTTAAAATGCAGGCCTGATTTTCAGAATAAAAAAGCTAGTTGTGTAAGCCTATTAAGATACGTGTATTAACATAACGTACACATACTGTAGAGAGATCTACATATTCTGCATTCTTTGTAATTTTGTCAAAGTCAAAGTCATGTTGCAACTGACGGTCAGTCAGTCTGTCTGCCTTGGTGTCGAGCCCCAGCTGGGGCTCATAACCAGATGTTTTCTTCATTGTGAAAGTAGCTGTCCTGTCCATTTGGGGCGCCCTCACTGACGAGAGGTCGGGTCTGTCATTTGTCAGTCTGTAGCCAGGAACTCTGACCACTAGACCACAGAGGAGGTATAAATACACAAGTAATAAATAAAAATCAGAAACGTAAACCACAGCAGTGAAACAGAATCTCATCCACAACTGTTACAGAAGAAGATTATACACGTACGTTAATCTTACCACCTATCAAATTATATTTAGGCCTTATTTCAGCTCAGCCCAAAATGTAATCCTTATTTAATACTGAGAACCGCATTTGGATAATCCGTCCATATAATCGGCAGAACAAACGTAAGGTTTAATCATTAAGAAAAGACATATTTTTCTGAACAAAATATCTACACGGCGCCACATCCCAGAAGACTGCTTTCTTCATAGTCACTGGCGTGAGAACCTCAAATCTTACGTACGTGTTTTTCTGCTTCTACTATATACCATATAAGTGAATCTTTTCTGGCAGAAAATTCTAGCATGACCAACAGCGTACTTTGCCCCAATAACTAGTCAGAACTGTAGTCTTTAGTTACTCTAAGCACATACGAATCGGTCGAAGAAGTAAATATGGGTAATCACGTGACAACTGGAGGGCTCAGCAACCACACACACACACACACACACACACACATGCATTAAAGATGGGCACTAGGACCGCGCCACAGCTCAAGCGGTTAGTCGCTGGGTTTCCACCGCGGCGGCTCGGTTTCGATCCCGGGTCTGGTCAAGTGGGATTTGTGGTGGACAAAGTGGCGCTGGGGCAGGTTTTCTCCGAGTACTTCGGTTTCCCCTGCCAATCTTCATTCCACCAACTGCTCCACAATCACCCTCACATATCAGCTGGGGCTGGTACAATAGACCAGAAGTGGCCGTAGTACAAGGACTTAGTCCCACCCCACTCGCATAAAAAAAAAAAAAATGGGTACTTCCAACGTAACACGAGTGTACAAAGTTTTCTCCTCATTCTGTACAAGCGTGGTTGTGCATGCACATAACTTACGGCAACTTTATGTTTTGCGTTAGGCATGATTCACCATAAGAGAAGAGAAAGAGAAACATGAGCGAGAGGTAAGATATAATCTGTGAGACAACAATCGCGTGAATACAACAGAGTGCCTTCATCTGTGACAATGATTACCATATGCCCCCTTGGAACATCCGTTTTGCACCGAACAGCCTGGTCTTGAGGTAACTTTCTGAACTTGCATTCGGGAGGTGCTCGGCTGGAATTTCATCCGGGCCACCAGCTATGCTGAGGATTTTTGTGGTTTTCCTCAGTCCTCCAGGAAAATGCCAGGACTGTACTTCGATTAGGTAACAACCGCTTCCTTCGAAATCGTTTTCAATTCATCATTCACGTATCATCATATCATCTCACGCTATGTAGTCTTGACACTGAAATAACAAAACAAAAAACAAACTCCGTGGTTTTACTCCGCAAGCGAACCAAATAGCTTCTTTGAAAACTAGTATTCCGTGAGTTGGACGGAGCCGTTCTGCTACTGAAATGGAATAATGGCAGTCTGCTCTCAATTCTCAGAAAAAGATTAACGGGTAGAATTTACTCAGGTTTGTATTCTTCCCGCAATCTCTGGCATAAAATCCGTCCGGCCTTCAGGTTTCAGCTAATTATATCTGAAACAGTTATTACTGCAACAGGCAGATTTTCTGTAAGTAGGTGTTCCGTATATTCCAATGTAAAGGTAAAAAGGTAAAGTTGTCCCTGTGTTTAACTAATTAAGCACTACGCCATGAAGGCGTATGGGGGGAATGGATGTATAAATCCATATTTTCTTGACCTCGGCACTAGTTGGAGGTGAGTGGTGAGCTTCACGCCCCGGTCGTTTTACCCATTGGATAGGAGGTTGGGTGGACCCCACAGCTGGTCTGGACGACGTGGAGAAGAGAAAATTCTTCTTCCTACCGGGACTTGAACTCCGACCCCTCGGTAGTCCAGCCCGTAGCTGGTCGCTTTACCGACTACGCTACCGCGGCTTCCATATTCTAATGTAATTAAATAATTACTTTAATGGACAGAGCTCCATCTGCTGGCATATAATGTCGTGTGGTCCATTGAAAGTAAACAGATGTTTCGGAGGAACATGTTGCCTCCATCTTGTTTCTCCGTGACGTCAGTTGACTTTCAACAGACTACAGGACAGTATACCCCAGAAGACACAACTCGGCATAACCACCACTGAGGACCTCAAATCGTGCAGATCGGGTTCTACAACGATTTTCCTCCCAGCAGATCAGCTGTTGTCAGTCTGTGCTATCGACCGTAAGTTTATGGTGTTTTATGCATGTGAAACTGGAGATCGCAGTTAGTTACAAACAGCAATCATCTTCTCTCGTGAACACGAAGGTCACTCACGTTTGAGTTTCTATACTAAGAAATTAGTTTGTGATTAAATTATAAGTAGTTACTATAGGATTCTGACGATGGTGTACAACACACTGATATATTGGTTTTTTGGACTTTATCCATCGTCCTGGTTTTTAAGATAACTAATAAAAACACGACGTTTCGGAAACTGGATCTGTTTCCGTCCTCAGGTGAAGGAAAACACCTATTCTGTTGGGTCCGTTAGAAAGAGCTAGCCTCAATCACTGGACCATAGTTTTTATTTTTTGTTTTTATTAGTTATCTTAAAAACCAGGACGATGGATAAAGTCCAAAAAACCAATATATCAGTGATTAAATTATGTTTCGCAATTCTCAAAAACTTAAACTTTAAATAGGATAGCGGTAAGTGGTAAAGGTGTGTCTGTGCTTAATTAAATCCCAAGCAACAAAGAAGCAAGGGGGAATGGAGGCAAAGCTGCATTCATTCTTAACTTATGTAACAGACTGATGTGAGTCGCCAGTTTCATGACCTAGCCGCTTTAACCCCGAAAGAAAAAGAAACCAGTAACCGCTGGATAAGGGGCTGGTTGGGGCTCACAACAAATATATTGTATTTTGAATGTAATCAGATCCATTTCCAGTGTCTCAATAGCTGAGAACTGGCTCGCAGTGACCACACTGCTGAGGTACCTGCCTCGCCTTCGAATATGCAGCAAAGGAAATTCAAATGGCATGTAGGTATCGTAACTACGGCAATAGGTGACACAGAAATTTCCCCGTCTGCTAGCTTTAACGTCAGCAATTGTTGGAAGTGAATTGCCATCGTCAAATGAGGCATCAGACATACACATACCTGATGGCAGCAGGTAAAAAAAAAGTATGATGAAAGCAGTCTCTCTCCCGGCTTCACGTGGACAGGGTCTGAGGATTATGCTCATGCTGTGACGCTGCATACAACAAACCTCACGAAGAGCTTGCTCCTACCAGTCAAGATAACGCGATATCTCGAGAAAGCACGTGATATTATTCGTGGCCTAGCTGGACAAGCTTATTATTGGAAGTACTCTGTGTAGTGTGTATGGCACAGTCTGTATAGCGATGGGCTACATGCAGCACGGCCAGTGTTCGATTCCTGATAAGGGAAAGACTGATTCTTTGGCCCATTAATTCTCCTGTTCAATGAGCACTAAGGGGAAAAAGTGAACGGGGTGTGAGGCTGACCACTCATCTCCACGTAGTGCCGAGGTCAAGAATAGTAGAGCTATGCTTGCTCAGCTTAATCAATTAAGCATAAGGACTCATTTGCCTTACTCTGTGTAGTGAGCAAGGGAAAAGCGGTGGCAAATGTAGCTGAGGAAAATCTTATCAAGTCCTGCATTCTGGATGCTGTGAGTGTAGCACTGAATGAAGACACTGCAAAGAAGGATAAAATCTACTGAATTCATTTATTCAACGAATTGGAAGATCGCCATATTTATGATAAGAAAACAATATAAATTTATTAGTTCCGATTTTAAAAATATTATTTTATTTACCTTCATTTAGAGGAATAAAAAATGTGGCAACGCTTGCAGTGGTTTAGCATGTCTTCGCTATTTACATAACAATGAAGTTAAGCAGAAATTGTTTTCATGTTAGTGGCTGACCACTCTTCTCATCAGGGAAGGAGATTTTTACGATTTCAGATAATTATTTGAAAGAAAATGAAATATCATAGTATATTCCTGTATTTTCTCTACATGCTGTTACTTTCAATTTACAGCATGCTTAACCAACCCAATCAGCCAACCCAGTTTGGACATTTCCCTTATCTGAATTCCCCTCATCAGCAATGAGGTTTCATGAAACTCACAGAGAAGATCTGCAGACGTGACACATTCTTCATGGGTTTCCATAAGGTTTCAGTCTCGAGGGTTCAGGTTCTACTCCACAGATGGCGCTAAAGGTAGATACTACATGGCTTCAATTTTTTTTTTTTTCATTTCTTTGCACTGGTGCTCATGTGCTTAGTTCTGTAGGCTGGGTTTGTAGCATAAATTCCTACATCCCCTTCTATCTTAGTTCCATGCATGTGCGTGCTCTATCATAATTTTATTGCACATGTTCTTGTTATATCCTGCCGAATTAGCCTGGTCTCAGGTGATTAAATAGTTGTGTGAATCAGACAGGGGCTGACCAGTGATCTATGTTAGCTCTTTCTAAGGGACCTAACTGAGTACTGCTTCCCTCCCCCTTCCTCACCTGAGGCTAGAAACAGGTCCAGTTTCCGAAACGTCGTATTTTACTGCCTAGAACACGGGACGATGAAAAAAGTAAAAAACCCCAGTAATTTTGAGTGTTATACACCATCGTCAAAGCCCTTTAGAAACCAGCTCTTCTAATGTTGCGTCAATTCGTCTCTGCGGAAACGTGCTTATCCACGGCAACAGCAGGACGTGTCGCATCTCGTATCTTGACAATTCCTCTATTGTTGCGTCCGTGCATTATCTAGCAACGGCTGTTTCTCTGGCTCCATAGTTCTTGCGTTTAGCAAATACGTAACATTATAACACGATATGAAGCCATCTCAACAGGTACTTCATAAATACCTAACATCCGTAATACCAAATTGTTGGGGTGATAACCTTGATACTACTTTAATGCCTAAATAGATCGTTAAAAACTCCGTATGTATTTCATATTTCGTGCCACCTGAGGACATCTCAACAGTGTACTTCATATATGAGTCCCATCAGTAATACCATTACTGAAGCCTCCCAGATTGTATTGTTTTATTGACTTCACTGCGCATACCTGTACATATTGAATTTTTCTTCCTATTTTTCGTATCAGACACTGAAATTATATTGAAAGGATTAGTAGACCATTTCTTCTTTGCAGCAACCATCATTCTATTTCTTATCTATTTTCTTTACAAACGTGATAAAGAGATATTATTATTATTGGGGCATTAGGTAGCGTAGTTGACTGAGGCACTATGCTACAAGACGGAATGTCGCGGGATCGTATCCCGATGAGGTGGATTTTATCAATTTACCTACTCCTTCCAGGGGCACTATGGTCCTGGGGTCGACTCAGCCTCTAACAGATATGAGTACCAGGAATATTCTTGGAGGTAAAGGGTGGCCGGTGCTTAGGGCTGACAACCTTACCTCCATCTATGAGCCGATTGTCTAGAAAATGTGGGAACCTCAACATCTCACAACCCTATGGGCCTCCACGGCCTGTTGCAGGGAAGCTTTTACTTACTTATTATTATTATTGTATGCTAAGATGCGCAGACTGTAACACGACATCCTACGCTCCAACTTCAATGGTGACCTAAAAATAAAAATTTCATGACATTCCGCAGAGAGCAGCATGATGTCCAAGTGTTCCGCACGTAGAACAAGTTTAGGAAACACTGACAAGTTGACCTGGCAGGATTGACACTGTGTCACAAATATCGATCAATGAACCACATACTCAAAATAGTAGGTCAGCGCTAGACTGACTCGCAAAAAAAATATTTTTGTTTTCTCACAATTGCAAAGCAAGTGCTTTTTTTTTATCCCTTCCTTATTTCAAAACAGTTTGATTGAAAGTGGTGTGTGTGTCTGATCATTATTCGGTTATTCAAATAGAACTTGTGTTGTTTCCATATATAGAAACCAGACGTAAGCCGTTTTCCTTATGTAGACATCAGGATGTCAGGGAGGACAATCCACAATAGGCTGAAAACATCTTAGAGTTTTCTCCTAGCCCAAGTTTCAGCTGCGGTGCGATAGTTGTAACATAACATGGCAGATTGAATGAAATTCAAACACTTTAAAAACTGTATAATATAAATTTCTCACATTCCTTATTAGGTTTGAAAATTGAAAGTCTGTCCTGGTATGTAACAAGTGACAAATTTCATATTTTAAGCAGATCTCTCGAAAATGTGATAAGGTAAGATATTTGTGAATGACGTAACAAAACAAAAATTATATTCACGAAAAGCTAAACGAAATTAGGTATGCTACGTTTCAGTTCAGCATCTTAGATCTAAAAACATAACAGTCAAAATCTACAAGTGTAAAATTTCACCTGTCGTTTTCTATGGGTTTCAATCACAGTCCCTGACCCCAAATACTAGAAGCTTAATTTCTTCATCGAGTATATACTAATACGGATCCATGTTACTCTAACATTTCAATAACGATGGTAATTATTCATATAAAACCCGAAAATTATCATTTTAATCGAAACAGGTACTAATACGCATATTTTTCTTCTTCTTCTTTTCCAGTTTCTCCCACTTTGGAGCATAGGGCATCCGTGAATCGCTTCGTTTCACTTCAGTTTCTTAATATAAGACGTTTGGCAAGACTCCTAGAACGGGGGATCAGCCCGTCGAAAAGCCGCTACCTAACACAAACACAGAATAAACACAGACTTCTATGCCTTGAGTGGGATTCGAAACCACGGTCCCAATGTTCGAGAGCGGGCGAAGATATATGCTTTAGACCGCGCGGCCACTGTGATCGGCAACTTTATATTAATATCAATTTTATTTACCACAGAATTTTGTGTTCCTCAAATCAAAGAAGATGAAACATGACATGTCTACACAAAAGGAAATGACAAATACATACTAAATTTTGCACTTGAAAAGAAAACAGGCGGGAGACCTGTATGGGAAGATAGATCAGTATTTACAATAGGTTAAAGAAACACGATGTAGGGGTATGGATTGGATTCAACTTCCCCAGGACAGAGTTCACGCGAACACAGACGGAACTTTGGTTTCTATATAAAACAGAACCAGGTGATCGACTGTCAACTTCTGAAGGCAAAATACTCCCTGCGGTTAATTAATAAAATAATGTACATACAGTAACAATCGCTATTTACATTTTGCGCAAAATAACTGCCTTGACACAGAAATATATTCGAATGCTTGCCATTCGAATTGTGACACTCCACCGCATGTACAGCTAAGACATGACTGGGAAGGATACACTACATAATGCAACATACAAAATTATCAACAACGGCGTTCTCTAAGGCTTATTAAATTTGTTTATAAGTGGGAATAATGAAATGTAAATTTCTACAATTTTCTCATATCGAAATCCAGTTAAATTTTTGAGAGGTTTTATGGAACACGGATTACTACATCTATGGCTTTATGCGGCAAGGAAGGCTTTATTGTGGGTAAAAATATCTGCAAATCAAAACTGTCCGACATTATGGTGGAAATTTTTTATATCGATTTTCAATAAATTTTACGAAATGGTTTGCGGGATAAATGGAAAAGGTAATTTATGGCCTTGCGTAAACTGCGCCTTGTTACGGATCAGTGGTGCTTAAAGTCGGGCTGATAAGTGAATATTTCATTGGTGGGCTGCAAATTCTACGCACTATGCTCTGTCTGGCTACTCGTAATTTTAACTCATGATCTGTTCAGAGAAACTCTTTCTAAACGGCATTCCTCTGCGACCAAAGAGGGAAAAGAGTGCACAAGAATTAGGAGTTAAAGATTTACTGTTGGGAAATACAAAAGAAATTCTGAGAAGAGCGAATCGCCTGACTTCCTTTCACTGCAAACTGCGTATCTGATACAACTAGGACAAAACTTAATTCTACCTGCATAAATGTACTGATTGGAGTGATTTATGAGGTACGCCGTTAAGATGAGCTCAGGTGGCATGATATACATACCAATTTTTGTGATGATTAATTTAGGCAATTAATTTTTATAGGCTGTAGTGTTGGTATTATTGAGTGCGTGGATTTATGAAGTGGGCCGTTGAGATGGCCTCAAGTGGATTTGTATCGAATCCGAGTTTCATGACGATAGGCTCTAACATTCAAATAATATTAAAGCGATTACCTTAATGATCTGAGAAACTGCAATGTTGGTATTCCTGAAGTAAAAAGTAAAGTAAAAGTAAGTGAAGGTACCGCTGTAACAGGCCGTAAAGGCCCATAGGGTTGTGAGACGTTGAGGGTCCAACATTATCTAGATAATCGGCTCAAATATGGCGGTAAGTTTATCAGCCTTACGCGCCGGCCGCGCTTTACTCCCCAGGAAAATTATTTAATTAATTACTGGTACTCATTTCTGTTAGAGGCTGAGTCGATCCCAGGGCCATAGTGCGGCTGGAAGGATTATGTCAATTGAAAAAATCCAATGACCTCATCGGAACTTGAACCCGCGACCTTCCGTCTTGTAGCATAGCCCCTCAACCAACTATGCTGTGGATTTATGAAGTATGCCGTTAAAATGACCTCAGGTGGCAGGACACATACGAGTATATACCAAGTTTCACGAAGATTAGTACAGGCGTTCAAAAGCTGTTACGGTGGGATACACACACAAACACATACACAGACAGAAAATTTATCTCGTAATTTTTTTTAATGCAGTAAAGTAGCTAAAATGATTTTAACTATCAACTTTTGGATGGCCCATTAGAGGTCATGATTACAGATAAAGCCAGGGCCCTTCTACGCATACTTGCACACATGCTAAGTGTATAAAGGTACATCTGTATTAGAAACGTTGCATAGGCCTCTTGTCACTTTCTTTACTTCGCTTTCTCCAATAATCTCGGCTTTAAGAGCGGAAATAATTATGAGAATCTGCGTTACATGAGATTATCTAATAACACCAAGAACATTAATATTCTCGTGTCAAAACACTTAATTTTATATCATTTCAAATTTATAATTATAGCTACACCATACAAATAAACTACTATTTATGTAATCTTCTGCCGGAATTTTAACGGTGGTCAATTATCTTGCACGCTGTGATACCAATAATTACCGCTGACATTCCAACGCTTGTTTTGTGGCACGGACAAAGTAACGTCAAATCTTGCAGTGTTCCATGTACGGTATTTCGTATACGTGAAATTCTTATTATGTGCCACAAATGCCGTCCAAGGTCTCCCGTATTCCGGGTATAAGAATCTTATTAGGATTCCATGAACGCGGATGGGTCCGCCGCAAGGACTCTACTACCTACACAGGACAAAACAACCACAAGAAAAGAAAGCTCGGATGTACACCCATGTCTCGAGTGGGATTCGAATCAAAGATCCCAGTGGTGGAGCTGTACAAAACAGCTCCCACCTCAGACCGCGGGGACACTGAGATCTCATTAAAAATTCATCTTGGCTATTCTGTAAAGAGTGCTAACATCACTAGCAATTAATGTAGTGCCTACTGAATTCGCAATGCAGGTATCTATAATCCTGTTCTGCCCGACACATCACTTCTAGGGATACAGGGACCAGATGCAGTAAAGTTGCTGGTATAATGCATGATTTTATCCACATATGTATTCACTATTCCAAGATCCTTTTAAGGAACGAGCCTTACAAAACACCGGTCACACTATATTAGCCCCGTGATGTAATTATATAGGGCATTGGGATTACAGTGCCGGTCACGGTAGCCGAGCGGTCTAAGGCATGCACTGTCTCCGCTCGCTCGGAAACCGGGATCGTGGGTTCGAATCCCACTGAGGGCATGGATGTTTGTGCGCGTTTTTCTGTGTTTGTCTACAGGTAGAGGCCTTGCGACGAGCTGATCACTCGCCCAAGGAGTCCTACCGTATGTGTAAGATCTAGAAAAACCGAAGTGAACGGAGAAGCTCATGGAGGTAGGCCTAGGCCCACTGGGGCTGTAGTGCCAAGGAAAAAAAAATTAGGATTACAGTAAGGCACATAAAAGTCACTATCATGCCATAATATTAGAAGGTAAATTTCAACCATTTGCGAAACTTGACGAGTTTAACACCAGAACGAAAAATTATCCCGAAGACAGGAAAGACAATTCCAAATCTCGAGTTATATATTCTTCACGAATACAACGCTTTCTCGTACATACTACATGCAGTGAGACTTCTCTAAAAGACTGTATTTGTATAACATGGATTCCGTTTTAGGTCACTTTGCGTAATGCAACCGCGTATTCAGAAACCTCCCCTAACCCCGATCTGCGACTATGCCTGCCCTTTAGAAGACCCGCCCTTAAACACACATTATACAGCAAAGGACTGCAGTCGATTTGTTAAAGCGGTGTAGAATACGTCGAGAACAGAGTCGCAAAAAAAAAAAAAAATTTAAAACTGTAATCCAAATTATATTCGATTCGTCTTTAGAGCCAACAGACCAGAAACGTAATGCATGTAGTACGCATGTACGGATGCACGTATCTATGCATGTCTTTACTTAATTAAACCTCAGTGAAGTTATTTATTTCATTTACTATATTTAAAAAGTAACACTAAGGGCAATAAATTTGGGCAATATAGTTGTCACGTGACGCATATATATAATTTTTAGTGCACTATAATATGCAAATTCTCAGCCATCAACCCTTATTCAGAGAAAACCCCTATAGAAGATCTCGAATGGACGGAATGGTTGCTGTCTTCTTGGAGAAGTTTCACTGTATTTTTCTCTCTCTCCTTTATTGACAATCAGATTGTACAATCTACAGGTCAATGTGCTGACTGGTGTACAGTTTAATAACTATTTATCCACTGTATATGAGAAAGTAAAACGCAGCCGTATGACGTCACCTGCCTTCCTGCCTGCCTGACCCTGATTTAAAATTTCTTACCACCTGATAAGATATTCATAAAATTTGGTCTGTCACTGGAGGCTACCCCAATGTCATACTTCTTAACTTTCTACAATCAGTAATGACAATATGGTAAATGCACGAAATTATGAGGTGGGAGCAACACTAGAACCAATTAACTGATAATATTAAAATGATCCATATATGGTCCTACATCCCCAAAAAGTATGTAATTCTGCTGAAGGAATTTTTTGTATGATGTGGAACATATATATATAACGGTAGTGTGAAAATATGCTTTACTTACGACATTAACCATTGAACTATTGGTGCTTGGCGGTACGGTACGAAGTCGTAAACATACCTGCACATTACGTATGAAATACTACTTTGAGTCAACAATTGAAATCATGATAACAGTCGAAATGTTTAAACTTATATGCGACAATTGTAATGTAGACAAAATATTAGGCTCTCTTAATTGTGAGTCTTCAAAAAGGTGAAGTTGTCCCTGAGCTTAACTAATTAAGTACTACACGATGAAGAAGCATGGGGGAGTGGGTGTATAGATCCACGGAGATGAGTGGTCATCTTGACGTCCCGGCCGCTTTAACCCCTGGGAACCAACCGCTGAATAGGAAGCTGGTTAGGCCCCAGAACCGGTCTGGACGACTTGGAGACGAGAAAAAATTTGACACTACCGGTACTCGAACGCCAACCCCTCGTTCA
This sequence comes from Cryptotermes secundus, assembly GCF_002891405.2. Lineage (NCBI taxonomy): Eukaryota > Metazoa > Arthropoda > Insecta > Blattodea > Kalotermitidae > Cryptotermes > Cryptotermes secundus. Next base: position 441,009 of record NW_019734311.1, read on the forward strand.
GTCTGTAGCCAATCGCTGTACCGACTGCGCTATCCCGGCTTCCAAAGATTTTCAAAAGATATAACAAAATAATAATAATAATAATAATAATAATAATAATAATAATAGCAATAACGATTCATAGTAACAGGTGCGTAGGCCTAGAAATTTAGCCAATGTGAAAGCAGAATTTATGAGGTCTGCTTCTTGTTTCCTTTCTATGCAAAAAATTTGTTGCGGATTAATTCCCTGTCGAAGAAGTTCTAAGAACGTGCGAGGTATAAAGACTGAAGTTAAACTAATTCTAAGCCGGGACAGACCATAAAACCTAAACACGATGACTGAAACATTTATTAATCCAGTACACAGGGACTAACTATATTCGAAACAAAGAATTCTTGCATGGGCTGTCTCTTCACAACACGCGTATGCTACTGATGTCCTTATTGGTATCATGGCAAAATCACATTAAAATTAAGTACCCTGTAAATATACAATGCAGCATATGTGCTGGTGTCTGATGCCAACTTGTAAACACTACTTATATCACAGGCATATGGAGAGCAGCCGTTGAAGATTGTAACCGATGAGATATGATATATTATTGCTTATTTTACAGAACTGAAATACAGGAATGCCGACCGCAGTGGCCGCACCGTCTAAGGCATGAACTGTGTTCTCTCGCTTCACCGCTGGGATTGTGGATTCGGATCCCACTCGAGGCATGGATGTCTGTACATTTATTCTCTTTGTGTTGTTCTTTATGTAAGTAGCGGCCTTGCGACGGACCGATCCCCCGTCCAGGGAATCCTAGCGACTGTGTATGGATTAAGAAACTGAAAAAGCGGCCAAGGCCCACAAGGGCTGTAGAGCCACAGATAGATAGAAATTCAGTAATACCTCTATGTGCGAAGAGAATATATTCCTGGAGCTTCGTTCATATACCGAAATAACTCCTAGCATTTCTACGAGATCTTTGTTACTTGTCAGAAAGAAGTCCATTTCTCACACATTGACGAAGAAGGCGGAAAATTGTTGTCCTGTGCTATAGTCAGTACAGGCTTTGTAATGGTACTTTATGTGGTGCTGTAGTCAGTGCAGGCTCTGTAATGGTACTCTATGTGGTGCTGTAGTCAGTGCAGGCTTTGTAATGCTACTCTATGTGGTGCTGTAGTCAGTGCAGGCTCTGTAATGGTACTCTATGTGGTGCTGTAGTCAGTGCAGCTCTGTAACGGTACTCTATGTGGTGCTGTAGTCTGTGCAGGCTCTGTAATGGTACTCCATGTGGTACAATTAGTGCATGCCAGCGTGGGCTTCGTCTCTGAAAGGTTACACCGACAGACAAGACCTGGCCTGGGTCAGTTTCCATATTCGGAGCAGTGTCGCGCGGTTTCGGATCACAATTCAAAGAAATTGAAAGCGCGCACTAAAACAACAGGCTCAATATAAAAAAGCAGTAAATTAATGTGACAGGTCTAGAAGGAGCATGTACGAAACGCATGACTGTGTTTTTGGGCGTGTGTATAGTCAATTAAAGAGCCATTTTGTGTAACCGCGGGATGGCCCTTCAGTGGGACACGAGGACAGGGTCTCGCCATAGCAGACGAGAGCAACACTAAACGGAATTCAGCGCACAAGGTACTTCCAATTGCCAGAAGTTGCATTAAAAGAAAATAAGCTAACAAATACTTAGAAATTCAAAGAAGCTTATAGTGTATATTTTAAATATATTTAATCTTTCTATTGACAATATGTTTCCTTTCTAGTCGATTTTAGACAGCACAAAATCTGTTTCACCATTCAGGACACTGTGAGAGAAACCTCTCCACTGGGTACACAGCTGATATGAGAGTTCAGTAAGGTTTGTTCAGTCTCGCAGATTGTATGTGTGTGTATGTATGTTATGTACGTACATATGTAGACTTGTGTATGTATGTGCATGCGTGCCTACATATCTCTATGTGTTCTGGACTGTCTGTGTTACTGTTCCCGTGTTTGCAGTGAAAATATTAAAATTGGTTTTAGTATTTTCGCGATGAACTTTTAAAGATTTAGTGACTGACTGACTGACTGACTGACTGACTGCTGGGATTCGCAGGCAAAGTGATTCTTAGTTCCGAGTCCCACGGGTATTATGACCATATTTTGCTGTCTGGCGGTTCTGGGAGCCTTCAGACCGGTCACCACTCTTCAGTTCGTGCCGCACAGGAAACACATTACGTCTCCGCCACGGAGATCGACCGGTTAACACTGTTTAGGGGAAAAGGAATCTTGCAAAGACAACCATACGAAATACACAGGTACTATATTATATTTAAGCATCCTGTTGCACTATACACTTCTATATGTAATAATACAAATGCCGTCGTGAATGCAACAATTTATTACGTTGTAGTTCTTTGTCTTTTCTTCCTCTACACTACATGTTTCGGCCGTAACTGGCCATCATCAGGTGTATTTTTCACTACGTAGCTGTCACACTGCACACAATCCAAAATCTAAAACACAAGCCTGTCAGTTTTGTTTAAAATCTCGCCAACATACGTTCGTCAATTTGATTTTAGTATTCCAAATTAAAATTTAAAATTTTAAATTCAAAATTTAAAGCTTTAAATCATAGGGATACCCGCTCTGTGTTTACCTGCACAGAATAATATGTGAACGGAGCTGAAAACAAGAAACAGCAGCTGCAGCACATGTAAACACAGAGCGGGTATCCCTGTGATTTAAAACTTTAAATTTCGAATTTTAAAAGTTATAAAATAACGTGGGCACATCTCTCTTACCTTTCGTGAACAGTGTAAACAGAACACTATAATTTCTTAATGCCACATGAGAATCAGTGCATTGGAAGACATGGAGATGGAATCATTCTTCGGGCCGCGGTTAGTCGCTGGCTTCCCACCGCGGCGGCCCGGGTTCGATCCCGGGTCTGGTCAAGTGGAATTTGTGGTGGACAAAGTGGCGCTGGGGCAGGTTTTCTCCGAATAATTCGGTTTCCCCTGCCAATCTTTATTCCACCAATTGCTCCACAATCGCCCTCACCTATCATCTGGGGCTGGTACAATAGGCCAGATGTGGCCGCAGTACAAGGGGCTTAGTCGCACCCCACTATCAATAAAAAATATGGCTAAACTTGGGTTCTGAAAGGGAAAGGACGTGAGATCACGCTTACTTTCTTATTAATCACCGCCGTCGCGCCACATGGTGATAAGGCTTGTAAATATGAACAAATGACTACGCAATACATTTCCTGCGGTTACCTTAGCGACGAACCAGCGGCCGACACAGATAGTTTTATGCGCTATTCTGTATATGAGCCCATGGAAGCCACCGGACAAACCCGATGGGAAGCAGATGAGAAGAAAATGTTTATATCACGGAAGGGCATGTTATAAGAATCATAGAAACAAGATGGTCCGTTATTTCTAATTTATGTCTTTATTTATATTATACTTGTTTGCAAAAGAGAACTCTGGCCTTTGTCGTATGTATTCAAAGTGTATTTTATGATGTAATAACGATTTCTATTTGTACGACTTATTAAACAAGAAATTAAATTACTATGTTAGTATTACCATATGCATGCTTACACTGGGTTGTAGGACATGGGTTTCTTTTCGCCGTTTCTCTTGTTCTCGTTTATTTATTTTCGCATCTTTCATTAGCTATGTTACTTGAGAAAAAATCAATGAAAAATTTCACAAACTGAATATTTAGTTCAAATAATACTACATTTTAGAAGGTCTTAACTACTGCGGAACGTACCTATGTGCCCAACAGCCACTTTCTGCCTTACACGGGCTGCTACAGACGAAAATAACATCCTGTGGGAATCCTACGTTATGGCAAAGAGCATAAAGAGCAGAAACAAGAGCTCTAACTGTATCATTGATGCTACCTTGCTCATCACACAGGTCCAGTGCCCCTTGCGGTGATCTGATCCCCCCGCCGCGAGTCCTGTCGCGTCTTAAATGAATCACAAAAAAAAAAGTAAAAAGTAAAGCTATCCCTGTAACAGGCCGTGAAGGCCCATGGGGTTGTGAGACGTTGAGGGTCCCACATTATCTGGACAATCGGCTCAAATATGGCGGTAAGGTTGTCAGCCTTACGCGCCGGCCGCGCTTTACTCCCCAGGAAAAGTATTTAATTAATTCCTGGTACTCATTTCTGTTAGAGGCTGAGTCGACCCCAGGGCCATAGTGCGGCCGGAAGGATTAGGTCAATTGAAAAAATCCAATGACTTCATTGGGACTTGAACCCGCGACCTTCCGGCTTGTAGCATAGTGCCTCAACCAACTACGCTACCGACCTATCTCAGAATGAAGCCTACAACTTAGAGAAAACGGGGCAGATTACGATGACAGTTTGGGGACTGGATAGAACACTGTTGTAATGTATTATAAATTGTCATTATTCCAGTATATCTCTGGGTGGAGTGCGGAAAATTGCAAGGCACTTTGTCAGGATTGGATCCATGTACGATACATCCTAAATGCGGTTGAAAAAATTTTGCCTAAGGGCTGGAGCAAATAGTGCCTAAATGGTACTAACAATGACATACCTGCAGGCCTTTGTAACTTATCGATAAAGACCTCATATCAATCGATGTCGACTCGTGTTCCTAAGGAATATGAAATAAAATCGAGTGTTCTAATTAAGCTGACGCCTTGAAAAAAAAATAGAACGATAACTCCTTGTAATGTACGACTATATTTTAAACCGAAAACAAAATATATCATAAGAGAAAGGATACAACAAGAAGGAAATTTCGTACATACAACCAAGAGGATTTTCAATTCATATTGTAACGTGGATGGAAAGAGAGTTACTAAGCAACGGTTCGGTAAACAAACCACAATAACAGAGACTGTTTCCTATGGGATCCGCGTCGCGACCGTTGCTATGCAATGGTTCGGTAACACGTTTCAACAGTGGAAGACGGAGTTTTCAATGGGGTCCAAGTAAATGATTTGTCTTAGAAACAAACGCCGCTACGGTTCAGTTCTCAGTAGGAGACAGCCACGAAAAGTTCGTCGACCTGTGGAGACTTAATGTGTGATTTAAAGACTTTATGTGTGCCATAGTGCAGTGGGAATGGGAGTGTGTAATTTAATGAGACCTTTATAGTTCCCGTGTTATAAATTCTTTGCCAGGAAGCGGATAGTGAAGACTAGTGGAAACAAACTAAGAAGATTATTGTGGAGTGATTGTAAACTGTGTAAACCAGCAGGAGTGCAATAATTATTTGTAGTTAGGATCTATAGGTTCTTAATAAATCCAATTACAAGTCGAAACCCACGTCTCAGTCACCCAAACACATGACAATATTAATGAAACGTCCCAAAAATGTTTTGCTTTCAAGGGAGTTTTAAGTTCCTCGTTACTTTAACTAAAGCCCGCTATGGCTGGGAGTCATAGGCAGAAACTTTTAAAGGTGCATCACAAACGACATACATCTCACAGCGGAAGCAAGACGGCCAACCTCGTGTCGCTGGTCTCACTTGCCTTCCGCCGTAGGCAGTCATACCGAAACATTGTATTCCTTGGACAGTATCGCTCTCAACCGATGACTCAGAATTGCATTTAAATTTCCGATTCATTGGCTTCAACCTACCACTTCACCCACGGAACTCTGAGTGCACAGCAGAACGAGACAGAGTGCCCAAGTGTGCCTGCCTAGTAGTGCGATCGGCCACGGCCTGGGCTTACGGGTTTCCCCGCCCTTCTTCTACATTAGCATAGACTTCCGGTCTATTTAACGACGCTTTGTCAATTGCTTCGAATGGCAATATGACTATATAAACGGGGTGTGGAAATGGTCTTCAGATTTCATCAGGGTACATCTCTGCAGTAACTGAAGAAACGGAAAGAAAAAACCCTCAATTTGGATATCCAGTCTCCGAGCCAATAATCCAAACCAGGAATTTCTCAAGCACGAATCTAGTGTGTTAACCAGTGCACTCCTTCCTTCCGCAGTCTAGGCAAGAAATTCGCCCTCGAGCATAAACAAACAAGGATTAATAAACGCTTCATTTCACCTGTCAAGCAGCTACAAGTTGTTACGTCAAGCGGCCGTGGTTGAGATGGCGGGAAAAATGAAACGCTATTTTAAATTGTGGGCTAAGTTTGAACGATAAGAAGAGGAACGGCGGAAATGCTTTTCGATTACTCGTGACATCTGTCAACCGTCTAGGTACACGCAATGTGTTTGTAAAATTTTGCGGATATTACGTATACAACAGGAATCTGAGTAACGCTTTCGATGGCGCATGCTTAATACACATTGTACAAGGCCCTAATTGTTGACTTTTATTCAGAGAGTTATGGTACGGGTCTTAGAGAATCTTTTTCTTCTGTCATTTCAAGAATTGAGTCATGATATGTTCTGGGACTAAGGAAATTGCTGTGCTCATTTTCTTCTGGGTTGCCAAATGTTCCATATTATAAATAAAATAAAAATATAAAACGTCGAGGAAGCATACTATCTGCATGTTTACGTCACTTCTTTTGAAATTCCTCCATCTAATGATTTATTAAAAGTTTTATTCAAGATATCTGCTTTCAAGTTAATAGGCCATACTTTGCCAGATATGCTGCACCCATTTTAAGAAAAAACAACAGCGAAAGGCTGTCATTTAGCTCAGTATCCTTTAATTCGATTCGTAGGATAAAAAGACACTACCAGAAACGTTGGTGTGGCCACCTACTCGGCGTATTCCGCAAGGGCGTCGCTTCGTCATTCAGTTAATGAAAGTACATAACACACAGTGCCTGACGTTCTCAAAATTTATGTTGCACCGAGGCTGATAACTGGTTGAAAATTGAATAAAATAATATTTCATTTTCTTAGATACAGAGATATTGGGTTTTCGGACTTTATCCATCGTCCTGGTTTTTAAAATAACTAAGAAAAACACGACGTTTCGGAAACTGGATCTGTTTCCGTCCTCAGGTGAGGGAAAATACCTATTCTTTTTGGTCCCTTAGAAAGAGCTAGCCTCAATCACGGATCCAGTTTCCGAAACGTCGTGTTTTTCTTAGTTATCTTAAAAACCAGGACGATGGATAAAGTCAGAAAACCCAATATCTCAGCAGTCTGTATGCTACTGAACTTCTGGACTTTGTAAAAGTAGAAACCCACATTCCGATGCAGATGTAATGAGACCCATTTTTCAGCACATAACGAAACCAGTATTACACAGAACTAGTGTTAACATTGTGGCATAAGTTGATACATTGTTACCGACGTTTAGGAAGAATACTTCCACGGAACACCAGTAACCACGTATCACATCACGTGGTGTCATTACTTACAGTGCAAATATTCATAATAATGACACTTCGACTGTTTTGGTCATTCAGGGATCAAATAAATACTTTGTAAGATTTGAGGTTTTCACGGCGGTGACTATGAAGAAAGCAGTCTTCTGGGATTTGGCACCGTGTATATGTGGTGTTAACNTATACAGATTTTAGTTAGTTAGGCTTATGCAATCTCCATGCTGTTCTGTATTTCAGAATCCTGTTGCAATTCTTCAAGTAAACGTCTAGTCCGTCAATAATGCAACAATTGTTTATTCACAATTTAACACTTAACACTTTAATTTAAACGTTAAACAGTGAATAAACAATTGTTGCATTACTGACAGACTTTGGATACATAGACGTTTAATCTCCATGCTGCCTGCGTGCCTGTGAATTCTCCCTTGTTAAATTTTGAATACCTGAACCAATCTTTATGAAATTTTGTATATGTATATCATGGCAACTGAGCTCATCTCAACGGTGTATTTCATAAATCCCTCACATAAATCTGTGTGTCTGCATGTCCATCCCATCATTGCCAAAAAACGTTTAGGTAAGCGCGTTCCAGCTGCAAAGAATACACGCAGCAATAGAAGAACTGTTAGACGCGTGTGTGTTTCCCTCCATCGTTGTTAGGTAACAACCCAGTAAAGACGTTCCCACAACAACAAAGAATGGTCGGAGGCGTCGTTTTCTATGCGACCTGTGTAGTATCAAAGAAAAGTAGACGATTAGTTACTCCCAGAATATTCTGTTAGCCTACTTTTCTTATTTTGAAAAATGTATGTCAGCTTATGCGATTTTTGTTTTTGCGTTCCCAGGACTTCGTTTGGTTGTACCGTATGAACCTCACAAAACGCAAGCAACAATGTTTATCGTACGCTGCATGTGACCCAGTGAATGGAATAGCGTCGTTGAGCATAAAATAGGCTGCAGCACATGAAATTATAATAGGAGAAACTTAAGTAGAAGTCATTACATTAAAAATTAACGCGACGAAAATACTTATCTTGAACATTTCTGGCAATACCTGAAACTGATTACTGACGACGAAACAAGACCAATAGCGGTTTTCCCGGAATATGGGGTTTAAAAAAATGGTACATGTTTGCAATAAGATTTCTAAGAGGCACGGCTAGCAATTATGTGTAGCAAGATTTTGTATCTACAACCTCCTGACTGTAAGAAGCCGTTAAAGGAATACACTTTTCGTCCACAGAAAAGCTGACGCTGTGCAATCCCTCCGCCCACAAACAAATTCGCTCCAAGCAACACACAAGTTTTTTTTCGATAAAGCACGTATTAGTCTCAAGGTCTAGCGTTGCCAATGTATCTTCTGTTAAACTGTGGCACACACATTTCGCCAGGAGTGCAACAGAGAAACAAATGAAATATTTGACTGGAGTCGGAGTAATTTCGTATGAACGTAAACAAAACTGCGTACTTAAAACAGGATGTTTAAGAATTTTCTGCACAGGTATACGGGTTAATTCTTAAGAATCTATTCTTTATTTCTTGTTCTAAAAATATATTAAATACAAGTATATTTTGACTGGGCCTTCACGGCCTGTTACAGGGACAGCTTTACTTTTTTACTTTTTCTGACTCGCTACAGAGTTGAAATTTTGAATTTAGAAACTCACCGGCACAAGCAAAACTGGATGCCATAATTTTCAGCATCTGAACTATAGCATTTGGTAGCACAAGATAATGTAGCTTTATGAGTTCTACTATGGACCATTTCACCCTGTCAATATAATTTACTTTAGACCTTCAACGTAAAAACGAATTGTTTCAGAGGAAGGATTTCGAAAGTCCTATTTGAGACAAAGCGATTTCAATTTTAAACGAAAACTACGAACCCCCACCGGCAAATGCACCTGCCTACGGCCACCGATCGTCAGCTGTCAAACTGCAGCACATCTGAACGCCTCACTCATAACTAGGGACCGGATTTTAATGCAAATGCATACTTCTTTCTTTCAACCAGAAAGTATGCGCGTTTGGATATATGTATGAATTATTTCATTACTTAAATTTTGGACATGGTTTGATGATGCATACACGTATAAATTCATATTTTGCCTGTTTTATGAATAAGCATCATATTTTCGAAGATCTCTATTTATACTGCATATTTCCTTTTTAAAGTGTTTATCATATATATTTTTTTAATTTTATGTTCAAATTTTCAATCATGGTCGTGTGTATACAATTTCACTTCTCCGTATTAGAACATGTTGCATATTTGACTCAACATTTCGTCACGATTCATGTTTCTGATGCAATACCCAGGATGGGACTTTCCCCGATCCCTCTACTCCTAACTTGCCTCATCCGCGTACCTTCAAAGTAGCCGCGAAGAGATTAGTCGGAATCGTTTACATGTAGCCGCTATCAACGTAATTCTATTCAACCGATAAGGGACTTCACTTATTTATTTCCGAAGTCTCCATGAGGTTCGTTTCGCTTCTTCATTTGAAGCTGCAGGCCATTCACATTAGTGCGAACTGGTCTGTAGTTAAGTTTGTTTAGCTTTCTGTAGTCATGCCGAAAGAGAAAGTAAGTCAGAAAACTAAATTACAGCTGTATCAGAGGGAGTTCGAAGGAGAGATGATAAGTACGGATAACGAAATTCTTTATTGCCCAGCGTGTGAGAAAACAGTTGGTTGTGAAAAACGCTTTCAAGAGCTTCAGCATTTGAACACTAATATACACAAAGAGAATTTTAAAATTAAATCCACGAAAAGTGATCCTGTTCAAAAATTGCTTAGTGAATTTTCTAATAATGATTTTTCAGTTTCTTTTTATTTATGCGAAGCCTTTTTAAGCGCAGATATTCCGCTGTGGAAACTAACCAATCCTACTCTGAGAAACTCCATACAGAAGTATACACAGTGCAAAGTGCCGGATGAATCTACTGTGCGCCAAAAATTACGTGAAGCAGTGTTACGATCTTACAACTGAAAGCATTAGAGATAAGATTCAAGATAATTTTGTGTGGGTGTCAATCGACGATACACAAGATTGTGAGGGACGGTTTATTGCAAATTGTATAGGTGGATCCCTTAATAAGAATGAACAATCTAACCCATATCTTCTTGCGGTAGAGCAATTTGAAACCACAAATAGCTGCAGTTTCCGAATTTTTTTACCAATTCCATGAATTTACTATGGCCGAATGGCATTCAGTATGAGCGCGTATTGCTCTTTGTGACTGATGCCGCAAGTTATATGATGAAAGCCGGTACTGCTCTTAAAGTTATATTTCCACATATGACACATTTGACTTGCCTTGCCCATGGGTTGCATCGTGTTGCAGAAACAATTCGTACAAATTTTCCGCTTGTTGACAAGTTAGTGTCTTCTGCGAATAAGGTATTTGTTAAAGCGCCATACAGAAAAGACGCCTTTAAAGTAGTAGCACCGAGCGTTCCACTTCAGCCAGAACCAATTTTAACGCACTGGGGCACGTGGCCGTGGGCAGTGAGTTATTATACCGAACATTTAGAAACAGTTAGGAATGTCGTGAATACATTTGATACCAAAATTGCAGCATCAATTCAAATTGCCCAAGATGTACTAAAAACGCAGAACTAGAAACTAATCTTTCTTATATATCTGCTCACTTCTCTCCCTTGCAGTAAGTAACTCGGCCATGAAGTGTAATGTTGGGACCAACAGAATACTGTACCATGATACTGCTGCCCAAACCACCACACAACCTTCCCCTGTGTTTCACAGTTGGAATCAGGCATTCCGGATTGTGGGCTTCCTTCGGTTTTCTCTAAACGTAAACAATTCCTGATTTAGGAAACAGCGTGAAGGACGGCTCATCTCAACATATCACGCCTGCCTTTCCAGCTGTCTGACGTCCAGGTTTTATGGTTGTCACACCATCGTTTACGCATCTGAGCATTACTTTAAGTTATCAGAGGTTTAGCAATTTCAGAACTATGTGCCGTGGATGTTGGATTTGTGAAGTTCGCGTAGGGCAGTTTTTTTTTTTTTTTTGTGGAAACACGGCCTTCAAAGTGAATATTCAGTTCTCCTGTCCTTTCACCTGTGCTGCGGTAGTTATGTGATTTTTTGAAACAATTTTGCTTATTATACGAAGATCTCTTTCTGCCAGTGTTGATTTTCGCCCACTGTTCCTCTTCGCTGATGTTGTCATCCCATGATTCGTGTATTCCGACATAACCTTAGGAACTGTCGCTCTCGATACAACTAATAATGTGACAGGTTTTAACACAGATGCTCCAGCTAAACGCATATCAACGATCTGTCCTCTTTCAAAATCGCACAAGTCTCCCATTTTTCGATTGTTTCGCACAGACTGTAACTCAACACAAACACTGATGCACTTACACGAGCACTGCAGAGTGCAAACAAACGGAAGAACATTCAGTGTTGCCAACTGAATTTATTTCAATGTAGCCGACACAAACTCTACTCCTTAATTTCTTAGTGTTTCCATTATTTTGTCCACCCCTGTATTTTACATCAATTCTGAGTGTACATCAACTTCGTTAGCTCAGTTGGTGTTATTAATGGACTTGTCTCCTTGTAATGTATTGACACGCACACTTGTCCAGGTAATAACACCCAGCCTTGCCACAAGCACTCCACTTTCGTAATCACATAATGGACACATAAACACTGCAGATGGTGGAATGATTTTAAACTGCATTTATGTCAGAAACACTGGAAATTAACGAAAAGCTTACTATTGGGCAGAAATGTATTGGAAAACTAATAGCAGCTGACTAACTCAAGAAATTCCTCGCCCTTTATGGAACTCAAGAGTTAAGGAAAGTATACGATTGGTTCTTCGCAGAACTTCTTGATTTATATTATCCTTACATCTTCTTTACAACGGAAGGAAATGGATTCTGAAACTTATCCAAGTGTTAATAGTCAGTGTACGAATTCGTATTTTTTTCGTAAGATTTCTTGAAATTCACACAAAGACGGTAAAATACAAAGGAGAGACGACGGCTGTCTTCTGGACTGTGGAGCCATACACTCTGGAAAATATTGTTGTGACCCTTTGGAGGAATTTACGCGGTAGCGTAGTGGTTAAGATACTATGCTACAAGCCGGAAGGTCGTGGGTTCAATTCCCGATGAGGTCATCGGATTTTCTTCAATTGACCTAATCCTTCCTGCCGCACTAGGCCCTGGGGTTTACTCAGCCTCTAACACAAATGAGTACCAGGAATTAATTAAATAATTTTCCTTGGAAGTAAAGCACGGCCGGCGCGTAAGGCTGACAACCTTATCGCCATCTTTGAGCCGATTGTCCGGATAATGTGGGACCCTCAACGTCTCACAACCATATGGCCCTTCACGGCCTGTTACAGGGACAGC